>NW_017727473.1:442594-470106 GCF_001865875.1 Lupinus angustifolius | reverse complement strand
AAGTCTGAAATGATTTACAGGAAAACAAGTCCAAACAAACAGACAAAAATGTGGAGTTGATGGCACCATATCTAGGAGAGGATAGTGAAAACAAGGAGAACGAAATTTTGTGTTCTCCTAAAAATGGTGGTTAGTTTTAATTTTCTATATCATTCTTCCAAAATATTATACAAACTTCCTAAAAATATTTTTTTGACATGAGGACAAGTCAAGTACTTTAGTTGGGGGGAGTGTGTATAACATATTGAAAGAATGAAATTTTGATGTATTTTAAAACTTTTTGTTGTTTCTGCTGTATTTTAATTCCTTAGTGTGTTTATTTTTAGTATGCTTACTTGTTAACATTATTTTTTTAGTGTGTTTATTTTTTATTTTTTTGAAGATTTATTTAAAAAGTGAATTTGTTGAAACTAAACAAAGTAAATAAACACAAACTTGGCTTAAATATTTTTCAAGATCAATGACTTCGTAAATTACAAGCTTTGATGAGCAACATGAGATGAAAAATTCAAAATTTTGTGAATAATTCATAATGTTATAACTTGGATAAAATGCAAACTTTTTGAAAAATCATTTATCACAACCTTGTGAATTTGTTTAAAAATCAAAGAGTTGTACATAAACCAACCTTGTGAGGGAGTGTAAGCCAAACACAACAATTATGTGAGCTTAGTGAGTAAACAACCAAAACAATGCATCAATAACGTGCTACAACCACATGAGACAACCACAAATAGTGTCAAGTGAAAATTCAAAGCCTAACTGATTTAACTAAACAAGACAAATTCAAGACAAATTCGAAATATAAAGTCAAATATAGAATTGAAATGGGAAAAAGGTTTTTCTTCAATTTTCAGGAGGGAGTTTTCAGACAAAATATGATAAGTATGATAGAATGGATTTTTATAACCAAATGCATATAATAATTGTCCAACTCTAATAAATAGGTCAAAAATTATGCCAAAAATAGAACTCATCAAAATACTATGCAAAAAGCCCAAATTTCCCCTAGTGATGCACTACATGCAACAATAACAATCAGAAGGGGCAGGAATGGAAATTCATGTTAAATTTTTGCAAAAAAAACAATACTTTGCATCACTAACATCCTAAAATCATATGAATCAACCACTAAAAGTTTCAATCCCAAATTTTCTCTAATCATGCACTACTTGCAACAATAAGAATCAAACAGGGCAAAATTAGAAATTCATTTAAAATTAGAGTTAGCAACCAAAACATTGCATCAATAACATAGTAAATTCATAGGAGACAACGACAAAAAGTTTCATGCCAGAATTTCCCCTTGTCATGCAATACGTGCAACAATATAAACCACATAGGGCTTTTGGAAATTCGAGTTAAATTTGCGTAAACAACCAATACTATGCATCAATAACATCCTAAAATCTAGGAGACAACCACAAAAGGTGTCAAACTAAAATTCCAGGCATAACTGATTTTCCTGAACAAGAAAAATTTAAAATAAAACTTCAAAAATTGAAAAGAAATGGAAAAAGGGTTTTTTTGGATTTTCATGTCCAAGTTTTCAGACGTACGAAAAGTCTAATAGAATGGATTTTTCTACCCCAAATGCATATAAAATTAGCCCAATTCTGATAAAACTATAACAAGTTATGCCGAAAATAGAATTTATCAAAATACTATGCAAAGACATGAATTTCCCTTAGTGATGCACTATATGCATCAGTAACTACCAGATAGGGTAGCAATGGAAATTTTAGTAAACAACCAAAACTTTGCATCAATAACATCCTAAAATCATATGAATCAACCACAAAACGTTTCAATCCCGAATTTCCCCTTGTTATGCACTACATGCAACAATAACAACAACACATGGCAAAATTGGAAATTCATGTTAAATTTGAGTTAATAACCAAACCATCGCATCAATAACATACTCAAATCTTATGAGTCAACTACAAAACGTTTCAATCCAAAATTCATAGCCTAACTAATTTATGTGTACAAGAAAAATTCAAAATAAAACTTAAAAAATAGAAAAGAAATAGAAAAAGGATTTTGTTGAATTTGCAAGAGGGATTTTTCAGATTTACGTTGAAAAGTCTGATAGAGTGGATTTTTCTACCCCAAATGCATATAAAATTTGTCCAATTATGATACATAATTCAAATGTTATGCCGCAAATAGAATTTATTACAATACTACACAAAGTGCCCGAATTTCCCCTAGATATGCACTACATGCTACAATAACAACCAGATAGGGCTAAAATGGAGATTCAAGATAAATTTTAGTAAACTTCCAAAACTTAGCAATAATAACATCCTGAAATCATAGGAAACAACCAGACAACGTTTGAAGCCCGAATTCCCATACTCTTGCACTACATGCAACAATAACAACCACATAGGGCAAAATTAGAAATTCTTGTTAAATTAGAGTAAACAACCAAAATTGTTCGTCAATAACATTTTAAAATCATAGGAGTGAACCACAAAGAGTTTCAATCCAATATTCAAAGCCTAACTGAACAAGAAAAGTTCAAAATAAAAATTCAAAAATAGAATCGAAATCGAAAAAGGTTTGTTTTGGATTTTAAAGAGAGAGTTTACATTTCTAGTGTGAATAGTCTTGTAAATGGTTTTTTCTACCTCCAATGCATATAAAATTTGTCCTATATTGGTAAACAGTTCAAAAGTTAAGTCAAATAAAATATTTATCAAATTACTATGCAAAGAGCCTGAATTTCCCCTAGTGATGCCCTACGTGCAATGGTAACACCAGACATAGCATAAATGGAAATCCATGTTAAATTTGAGTAAACAACCAAACTTGGCATCAATTACATCCTAAGTTAATTGGAAACAACCACAAAAACTTTCAAGCCTGAATTTCCCCAAGTCAAGCACTACATGCAACACTAAAAACTACATAGGGTAGAATTGGAAGTTCATGTTAAATTTTAGTTAACAACCACAACTTTGCATCAATAACATCCTAAAATAATAGGAGATAACTACAAAAATATTCAAGCCAAAATTCAAGGTGTAACTGATTTTCTACCCTAAATGCATATAAAATTAGCCCAATTCTGATAAAACGTTCAAAAGTTATGCCAAAATTGAATTTAACAAAATACTTCGCATGGACCTGAATTTCCCCTAGTCATGCACTACATGCAACAATAACAACAAGACATGGAATAAATGGAAATTCATGTTAAATTTGAGTAATCAACCAAAACGTTGCATCTCTAACGTCCTAAAATAATAGGAAACAACCACTATAAGTTTCAAGCCCGAATTTCCCATAGTTATGCACTAAATTCAATTGTAACAACCACATGAGGCATAATTGGATCTTCGTGTTAAATTTGAGTAAACAACCAAAACACTGTAATAGTAACATCCTAAAATCATAGGTGTCAACCAAAAAACATTTCACTCCAAAATTCTAAGCCTAAATGATTTAACTTAAGAATAAAAACTCAAAATAAAACACCAAATTTTTTAAAGATATGGAAAAAGGGTATATTTTTATTTTCCAAAGGGTGTTTTTAGACATAGTGTGAAAACTCTGATAGAGTAGATTTTTCTACCCCAAATGCATATAAAGTGATTGATCTTGTTTAAAAATTTAAGCCAAGTTGTGTCATCTACTAAGTTTAGTTTCAACAATTTCACTTTTCAAACAAGTTAAGAGAATAAAGTATACATACAACTTAAAAAATATTAAACACAATAAAAAAAATTAAACCAAGTAAACACACCAAAATCAAACAAACACACTTTAAAAAATTTTAAAAAAACATAAAAAATGAAAATCTTTCAAAATGTTATACACGCTCCCCCCAAAATAAGATCTTGACTTATCCTCAAGTCATTTTGGAAATATTGTAAGGAAGATTATGTAACATTTTGAATGAAATAAAATTAAAAAGTAACCAAACTTTTTAGGAGAACTCAAAATTCCATTCTCCTTGATTTTTACTATCCTCTCCAAGATAGTAGTGCCTTTATAGCCAACTCCTCATTTTTGTCTGTTTATTTTTGGACTTGTCTTCTTTTTCCATTAGGTTAGTTTAACAATTTTAATGAATTTTTCAATGTCTAAAACATTATGCTCATGAATAAAATTTGATTAACAGACATTCCAATCAAATAACATGCATTTTTCATGAAAATGATGTTTAGAAAAATTGTTTCAAGCATGTTTCAAGTCCAATTGATAAATGGAAATCCGAAAATAATTTTATGGAATCCCAATCAGCAAGATATCAATTGAAACAAAAACAAATAAATCCATTCAAAAGTTCATGAATTTATTTTCTTAAATGGTAAACCAAACATGAATTAGTAAACCGAAAAACACACTTTTTAGGAGTTCTCAAGTTTGAAAATTTAATTTTCGGCATACATTTATCAAGCTTGCTCTTAGTTTTAAAATTTTATTTCTCAATTTTAAAATCATTAACTAAAGCATGTTAAGGGAGATGTAGGTTTAAGTATCACAAAATAAAATATGTGCATCAAAAAGTGCATGGTGAATACTTAACCTTTAAGGATTAAAGTAGCCTCCCTTTTTGGATTTTTCAAGATTCAACTTCTTCTTTTCTTTAGTTCAACCACTAATTCTTGTTGATTTCATTCCCCTTTGTTGTTCTTTTTGAAAAATTTGATGAGGAGTACCTCCTCATCACCTGAATTTTTTTATATCAACATTAAAGGTTTCTTAACTAGTGGGTTTTCACTCCACTAGTTCCAACCCTTCTTTCTTTTTTCTGTTTTTGATTTTTTAAATGTACAAAATATAAAAATAAATTAAAGGATGTACAAAAAGAAAAATAAATTTACACAAAAGTGAAAGAAAATTGTATTTACAATTACTAATGACAAAAAAATATAATTTTGAATTTCCATTATCTAGCAATTCCTTAGCAACGGCGTCAATTTGTTGAAAGAGTTTTCTTGCTTGATAAGGCAAGTTTGTGATTTGTTTATTTAATGACAGGTCAATTCTTTGCTCGCCATCTCGGCATTGCTAGAAAAAATTCCAACGTCAGTATAATGGTTTCAAGAATGTTCATTTAAATAAAAAACTTAGTTTTAATGAATTATTAACAATTTCATACCATCTCGGCTTTGTTGGTTTAATTCCAACACCGGTATAACTGTATAAATTTAACAATTTAATACAAGTGATAATGAGTGCTATTTCATTTCGTTTTTCTTTATTAAGCAAACTACTTCCTTATGGAAGGTTGGTAAAGAATAAATAAATAAAGGAATAAATAAATGTTAATTCTAGAATTTAAATGACAGAAAATAAATGTTAGTTGCGGAAAATAAATAACAGAAAGTAAAAGTTAGTAGTTAGATCACTCATTATAACTGTGTATTTTTTCCTTTCACAAAGATACAATTTATAAATTAAATTGCACTTTGATTCAAGTTTACTTTCTTTGTCAACAAATAAAATTTATAAGTTAACACTTTACTATTTTACATTTGCATCTCTTTCAAGATTCAATTGTAGTATAGTATAGGGTTATGTCGAACCACAAGGAATTGCCTAATAGAAATGTACTCATACTTTGTATATTTTATCGAAATTGAGAAAGTAAAATATAAAGTTGTTTTTTATGATTTTATGAACTAAGAAACATGAAAAAGTAAAGAACTAACTATTTACTAACTATTTATAAATTCCAGAGGGAAAATTGATTTGAAAGATGGAATTCTTTCTTGACTCAAATGATTTGGAAAACATTACAAGTTATGTGTTATACTTTCGGTTAATTCCACACACCATTTCTAAATCCTTCATCTAGTGTCCTAGAATGATAAGATGATTATCAAAACTTATGTAATACACTAAATAATAGGTAAGTGCCACTCGTCGGAGTAGGGTGTCACACCCTACTTCAGGCTCCATTAACATCATTTAGCCTTGAACATAAGTTGCTTAAATAGATGCTTGATATGGCTAGTGAACTAAGGTGTTTGTTATACATTTTAGTTCTCTTGTCAACACTTGAAGAAGAAGCATTTGTGGATCTTTATATCAAGTTTTAGGTGATCAAGCTAAAACCGCATGAAAAACTTCTTAAAGAATCAAAATTTAACCAAAAATTAATAACTTGAATGTATTCAATTCAAAATATGATATAAAAGAAGAGAACAAAATAACATTACACTATAATCCAAGTCAATATGTAGGAGCATGAGCCATTTATCCAAAGATGAGATGCTTTTCATTCCAAATGAGCTTACAAAATTATGTTCTTGCACCTCATTTGCCAACTCTTTTCCCCTTTAACTTGTATAAACTAAAAGCCTAAAAATAACCTAAGAACACTCTAAAAAGAGAGAGAACCGAAATGGGAAGAATAAGAAGAAGAATTTACAAAGTTTTTTCAATGTAATAACAATATGTTAAAGTGAGGAGGTCTGTGTGCCTTTTATAGGCAAAGTCATGGGCACTTAGCTCCCATGTTTGGCCGCCCAACGCCTTACCATGTTCACCGAAGCTGGTGAGTCAGAAGCGTGTCCCATCTTGGGAAGCTAGCTTGGACAACCTATTGTGGGCTAGGTTACATGCATGGTGACACCTCCTACTTGGCCATTCAGAACATATGCCATGCATGAGATCATATGCTTGGCGTTCAATTAAAGAATAGGCAAGTTGCTTGATAAGTTGGCCAAGCTTTCTTCATGGCTAGGTTTTTGACCTATTAGCCGCCCAACTCACACCTGGTCCATGCCCAGCTGCTTGGTTTCTTCATGGTGAAGGAACCATCCTTACTTCAAGCCGAAGCAACCTTTGTTCCATGATTTTTGAGTTGATTTCAGTTTGTTACTTGGCACTTTTGGCATGATTTCTTCAAGTCAAAGTAAGATTTTGAGATTATGCTTTGCTTTGCATACCTAGCTTGGGTTTCTTCAAGGTGAAGAAAGGTACATTTCTTCAAGCCTAATTCATCAACGCCTTACCATGTTCACCGAAGCTGGTGAGTCAGAAGCGTGTCCCATCTTGGGAAGCTAGCTTGGACAACCTATTGTGGGCTAGGTTCCATGCATGGTGACACCTCCTACTTGGCCATTCAGAACATATGCCATGCATGAGATCATATGCTTGGCGTTCAATTAAAGAATAGGCAAGTTGCTTGATAAGTTGGCCAAGCTTTCTTCATGGCTAGGTTTTTGACCTGTTAGCTGCCCAGCTCACACCTGGTCCATGCCCTGCTGCTTGGTTTCTTCATGGTGAAGGAACCATCCTTACTTCAAGCCGAAGCAACCTTTGTTCCATGATTTTTGAGTTGATTTCAGTTTGTTACTTGGCACTTTTGGCATGATTTCTTCAAGTCAAAGTAAGATTTTGAGATTATGCTTTGCTTTGCATACCTAGCTTGGGTTTCTTCAAGGTGAAGAAAGGTACATTTCTTCAAGCCTAATTCATCTTTTGGTGACAAGCTTAAGCATGCAACATGTCGTACTATCTTGTTTGTTTTGAACATTTCTGTTTGGACTTTTGGCTTGTGATTTGGCATGAATTCTTGGCTTTCTTGTCTTTTTTTTTTTTTAAAGCTGGGTGGAACACCCCAATATATTGAAGAAGAAGAGGTTACATGTTCCTAAATCTATAGTTAGGAAGAAACAACCTATTCCTATTGAACTCAATCAAAAGGAAACTAGGCAAAGCATCCCACCAAGTATACATTCTAGAACAAATTGCAAAAGAAGCTAATTTATCAGCACAAGTGTTCCCTTCCTTATATATGGGATTATTATAACTTATATCTAATGGATTATTATTACTTAATTTTCACCCTTCTTCGTCGTAGGAGTAATTTTCATCATGAATGCTGACGAAGTCTTCCTATCATTTTTTGTAGCCTTTGTGCTATCATGGCTTTCTAGCTCTGCATTATATTTTTTTACCAGAATCACAATCAAACACATGTCAAAAAATTAATAATTAAAATATAAATTTAAAGTGAAAGGAAAACTTCATATTCTGTGAAAACTTGGGAAGTATTAAAGATAAAATCCATCAATAATGAGTTTCATCCTAAACATCAATCTACTTAATTAATTTGAGGGAAGGATGATAGAACCATAATTGTTAAACTTAACTCGGATGGACTAATTCAACCTGCGCAACCGATAAATGGGTACCAGATCGGTCCAAGTTGTTTATCTGATCGACCATGTATAGAATATACAAATTTGAGTAAACAAGCAAAACATTGCACCAATAACATTCTAAAATCATAGGAAACAATCACAGAATGTTTCAAGTCAAAATTCAAAGCCTATATGATTTAAATGTACAAGAAAAATTGAAGACAACTTCGAAATAAAACATCAAAAATAGATTTTCATGGAAAAAAGGGTTTTTTTTGGATTTTCATGAGGGAGTTTTTAGACGTAGTATGAAAAGTATGATAGAAAGGATTTTTCTACCCCAAATGCATATAAAATTTGTCCAATTCTGATAAACATTTCAAAAGTTATGCCAAAAAACGAATTTATCAAAATACAATGCAAAGTGCCCCAATTCCCCAAGTGATGTTGTACATGCAACAATAACAACCAGACATGGAAGAAATGGAAATGGAAATCCATGCTACATTTGTGTAATCAACCAAAACTTTGGATCAATAACATCCTTAAATCATAGGAAACAACCACAAAAAGTTTCAAGCGAAGAGTTCCCTTAGTCGTGCACTACATGCAACAGTAACAACAACACCTGGTATAATTGGAATTTCATGTTAAATATGAGTGATCAACCAAAACTTTACATCAATGACGTCCTAAAATCATTGGAATCCACCACAAAAAGTTTCAAGCCCGAATTAGCCCTCGTCATCCACGACATGCAACATTAAAAACCACGCAGGGCAGAATTAGAAATTCATGTTAAATTTTAGTAGACAACCAATATGTTGTATCAATAACATCCTAAAATCATAGGAGACAACCACAAAACGTTTCAAGCCAAAATTCTAATCCTAACTGGTTTAACTGAACAAGAAATATTCAAGACAAATTCAAAATAAAACTTAAAAATAGAAAAGAAATGGAAAAAAAGGTTTTATTTAGATTTTCACGAGGGAGTACTTCGACTTAGTAATAAAAAACTGATAGAATTGATTTTTCTACCCCAAATGCATATAAATTTTGTCAAATTCTGATAAACAGTTGAAAAGTTATGCCAAAAATAGAATTTATCAAAATACTATGCAATAAGCCTGAATTTCTCCTAGTGATGTACATGCAACAGTAACACCTAGACCTATTATAAATGGAAATTCATTTTAAATTTGAGTGTACAACGAAAACATTGCATCAATAACATCCTAAAATAAAAGGAAACAACCACAAAAAGTTTCAAGCTTGAAGTTCCCCAAGCCATGCACTACATGCAACAATAACAACCACACAGGGTAGAATTGGAAATTCCTATTAAATTTGAGTAAACAACCAAAACTATGCATCAATAACATCCTAATATCTAGGAAACAACAACCAAATGTTTCAAGCCCGAATTTCGCCTAGTCATGCGCTACATGCAACTATAATAACCACGATAGGTAGAATTGGAAATTCATGTTAAATTAGAGTAGAACAAACAAATATTTGCATCAATAACATCCTAAAATCATAGGAGGCAACTGCAAAACATTTCAAGCCAAAATTCACAGCCTAAGTGATTTAACGGAACAAGACGAATGCAAAGCGAATTCAGAAGAAAACTTCAAAAATAGAAAAGAAATGTAATGAAAAAAAAGATTTTTTATGTGTTTCATAGAGAGAGTTTTCAGACGTAGTATGAAAATTCTAATTCAAAGTATTTTTCTACCCCAAATGCATACAAAACTTGTCCAATTTTGATAAACATTTCAAATGTTATGCCACAAAAGAGAATTTATCAAAACATTATGCAAAGTGCCCGAATTTCCCGAATTGATGTTGTACATGCAACAGTAACAACCAGACAGGGCATAAATGGAAATTCATGTTAAATTTGAGTAAACAACCTAAACAATGCATCAATATCATCCTAATCCTAGGAAAGAACCACAAAAAGTTTCAAACCCCAAGTTACCCTTGTCGGGCACCACATGCTACAATAACAACCACACAAGGCAGAATTGGAATTTCATGTTACTTTTGAGTAAACAACCAAACCTTTGCGTCAATAACATCCTAAAATCATAGGAAACAACCACAAAAAGTTTCAATCCTGAATTTCCCATAGTCATGCACTATATGCAACTATAACGACACATGGCAAAATTGGAAATTCATGTTAAATTTGAGTAAACATCAAAAACTTTGCATCAATAACATCCTAAATTGAAAGCCTAACTTTTAGAAAAGAAATGTAAAAAAGGGTTTTATTTGGATTTTCATGAGGGAGTTTTTAGACGTGGTATGAATATTCTGATAAAATGGATTTTTCTACCCCAAATGCCTAGAAAACTTGTCCAATGCTAATAAACAGTTCAAAATAAATGCCAAAAATAGAATATATCAAAATACTATGCAAAGAGCCAGAATTTCCCATAATGATATTCTACATGCTAGAGTAACTACCAAACAGGGCATCAATGGAAAGTCCTACTAAATTTGAGTAAACTATCAAAACTTTGCATCAATAACATCATTAAATCATAGAAAACAACCACAAAAAGTTTCAAGCTAGGATTTCCCCTAATCGTGCACTACATGCAATAGTAACATACGGCAGAATTGAAAATTCATGTTAAATTTGAGTAAACAACCAAATCTTTGCATCAATAAGAGTAAAAAGTCCCTCGCCATGCACGACATGGAAGAGTAAAAACCACACAGGGAAGAATTAGAAATTCATGTTAAATTTAAGTAAATAACCAATGCCTTGTATCAATAACATCCTAAACCCATAAGAGATAACCACAAAAAGTTTCAAGCCAAAATTTAATACCTAACTGATTTAACTAAACAAGAAAGATTCAAGACAAATTGAAAATAAAACTTCAAAACTAGTAAAGAAATGGAAAAAGGGTTTTATTTGGATTTTCAGGAGATATTTTTAGACGTAGTATGAATAGTCTAATAGAATGTATTTTTATAAAATATGCAAATCAAAATATTTCAATGTTGATAAATAGTTCAAAATTCATGACAAAAATAGAATATATCAAAATATTATGCAAAGTGCCGGAATTTCTTGTAGTGATATTCTACATGCTAGAGGAACAACTAGACAAGGCAGAAACGAAAATTCATGCAAAATTTGAGTAAACAACCAAAACTTTGTATCAATAACATCAATATATCATATGAAACAACCACTAAAAGTGTCCAGCAAGGATTTCCCCTAGACGTGCGCTACATGCAATAGTAACAACAATACACGGCATAAAATATTTGGAAATTTATGCACTACATGCAATAGTAAAAACCATAGAGGGCAGAATTGGAATTTCATGTCAAATTTGAGAAACCGACCAAAATATTGGATCAATAACTTCCTAAAATCATAGGCAACAACAACAAAAAGCTTCAAGCCCGAATTTCCCTAGTCATGCACTACATGCAACTATAACAACGACACAGGGCAAAGTTGGAAATTCATATTAAATTTGAGTAAACATCCAAAACTTTGCATCAATAACATCCTAAAATCATTGGAGATAACCACAAGTAGTTTCAACCCAAAATTCAAAGCGTAATTGATTTTGGAGGGAGTTCAAAGCCTAAATTTCCCATTGTGATGCACTACATTCAACAATGACAACAAGACAGGGCAGATCTGAAAATTCATGTTAACTTTGAGTAAACATCCAAAGTTTTGCATTATTATCATGTTAAAATCACTTTAAAAACCACAAAACGTTTCAGCCAAAATTAAACGTCTATCCGATTTATCTGAACACGAAAAATTTGAAACAAATTCAAAATAAAACTTCAAAATACAAAAGAAATGGAATTGTTTTTTGAATTTTCAGGAGGGATTTTTAAAATTTGTGAGAAAGTGGAATTTATCAAAATACTACACAAAGAGCCTGAATTTCCCCTAGTCATGCACTGCGTGCAACGTTAACAACTAGACAGGGCAGAAATAGAAATTCTTGTTAAATTTGAGTATGCAACCAAAATTCTTCTAGTCATGCAATACAATCAATAATAACAACCACATAGGGCAGAAACGGAAATTCGTCATAAATTTCAGTATGTAACCTAAACCTTGCATCAATAACATCCTAAAATCATAGGATACAACCACAAAAAGTTTCGAGCCAAAATTTATAGTGTTACTTATAATAGAACAATACAAAATCAAGAGAAATTCAAAATAAAACTTCAAAAAAGAAAAGAAATGGATTAAAGTTGTTTTTGGATTTTTAGGATGGAGTTTGCAGACGTAGTGTAAATAGTATGACAGAATCAATTTTTATACTACACATGCATATAAAATTGATCTAAATCTGATATACATTTCAAAAGTTATGCAAAAAATTGAATTTATCAAAATACTATAAAAAAGATCCCAAATTTTTGCTTGTGATGCACTACATGCAACAATACAACCAGACTGGGAAGAAATGGAAAGTCATGTTAATTTCAAGTCCGAATTTCCCCTAGTCATGCACTACATGCAACAGTAACAACAACAAAGGGTAGAATTGGAAATTCTTGTTAAATTTGAGGAAACAACCAAAAAATTTCATCGATAACATCCTAAAAGCAGAGGAAACGTCCACCAAAAGTTTCTATCCAAAATTCAAAGCCTAACCGATTTAACTAAACAGGAAAAATTCAATACAAATTCAAAATATAGCTTAAAAAATAAGAGAATAAATGAAAAAAAAGTGTTTTTTTTTTGGATTTATCAAAATACTATACAAAGAGCCTGAGTTTCCCCTAGTGACGCACTAAATGCAACTACAACAACCAGACAGAATATAATGGGCATTCATGTTAAATTTGAGTAAACAACCATAAGTTTGCTTCGATAACATCCTAAAATCATAGGAAACAACCACAAAGTTTCTAGCCCGAGTTTCTCTTAGTCATGCACTACACGCAAAAATAACAACCATACAGGGAAGAATTGGACATTCATGTTAAATAGAAGTAAACAACCTAAACATAGCTTCAAAAACATCCTAAAGTCATAAGAGACAACCATAGAAAGTTTCAAATGCATATAAAATTCATATAAAATTTGAATACTCAAGAGGGAGTATTCAAATGAAGTATGAAAAGTCTGATAGAATGAATTGATCTTCCCCAAATGAATATAAAATTTCGTTGGTGATGAACTAAATACAAGAGTAAAAACCAAAAATGGTAGAATTGAAAAATTATTGTTAAATTTGAGTAAACAACCAATACTTTGCATCAATAACATCATTATATCATATGAAACAACCACAAAATCTTGAAACTCGAATTTCGCCTAGTCATGCACTACATGCAACAATAACAACCACACAGGTTAAAATTGGAAATATATGTTAAATTTGAGTAAACAACGAAGAAAAAATACAGGAAATAACAACAAAAAGTTTCTAGCCGAAATATAAAACGTAATTCATTTAACGGAACAAGAAAAATTCAAGAAAAATTTAAATAAAATTTCAAAAATAGGAAAGAAATGGATAAAATCAAAGGAGACAACAATGAAAAATTTCAAGTCAAAATTGAATGCCAAACTGAATTAGACTTCAAAATAAAACTTCAAAAATGGAAAAGAAAAGGAAAACGGTTTTTTTTTTTTGGATTTTCTTGAGGGATTTTTTAGACTTGTTTTCAAAAGTATGATGTAATGGATTTTCTACCCCAAATGCATATATAATTAGGCCAGTTGTGATATATAGTTCATAAGTTATGCCAAAAATAGAATTTATCAAAATACTATACAAAGAACATAAATTTCCCCTAGTGCTGCTCAACATGTAACACTAACAACCACCTAGGGCAGAAATGGCAATTCATGTTAAATTTGAGTAAACAACCCAAAAAAATTCAAGCCAAAATTCAAAGCCTAACTGATTAAATGGAACAAGAAAAATTCAAGTCAAATTTAAAGTAAAACATTGAAAATCGAAAAGAAATGGAAAAACGGGTGTCTTTTTGGATTTTCAGAAAGGATTATATTATTGTCTTTTTACCCAAAATGCATCTAAAATTTATCATATTCTGATAAACAGTTCAAAATATATGCCAAAAATAGAATTTATCAAAATATTATGCATAGTAGACAATGTCAAAAAGTTTAAAGCCAAAATTCAAAGCCTTACTAATTTAATAGAACAAGAAAACTTCAAAAGTTATGCCAAAAATAAAATTTATCAGCATTCTATGCAAAGAGAACGAATTTCTCCTAGTTATGCACTACATGCAACAGTAACAACCAGATAGAGTTGAATTGGAAATTCACATTAAATTTGAGTAAACATGCTAAACATTGCAACAATAACATCCTAAAATCATAGCAGACAACCACAGAAAGATTCAAGCTAAAATTCAAAGCCTAACTAATTTAACTTAACAAGACAAATTCAAGACAAATTCAAAATAAAACATCCAAAATAGAAAAGAAATGGAAAAAATGGGTTTTTTTTGGATTTTCATTAGGGAGTTTTCAGACAAAGAATTAAATGTTTGATAGATACAATTTTTCTACACTAAGTGCATATAATATTTGTCTACTTCTGATAAACAGTTCAAATGTTATGCCAAAAATAGAGTTTATCAAAATACTATGCAAATAGCCCGAACTTCCCTTAGTGATGTACTACACGCAATAGTAACAACTAGACATGTTAGAATTGGAAACTCATGTTAAATTTAACTAAACAACCAAAACTTTATATAATATCCTAAAATCATTGGAAACCACCACAAAAAGTTTCAAGCCCGAGTTTCCTCTAGTCATGCACTACATGCAATAGTAACAACAACACAAGGCATAATTGGAAATTCAAGTTAAATTTGAGTACACAACAAAAACTTTCCATCAATCACATCCTAAAATCATAGGAGACAACCACAAAAAGTTTCAACTCAAAATTCAAATCCTAATTGATTTAACTGAACTAGACAAATTCAAGACAAATTCAAAATAGAAAATGAAAAATAGAAAAGAAATGGAAAAAAGGTTTTTATTTTATTTTCAGGATTGTGATTGCAGACATAGTATGAAAAATGTGATAGAATGGATTTTCTACCCCAAATGCATATAAGATTTGTACAATTCTGATAAACAGTTCAAAAGTTATGCAAATAATATAATTTATCAATATACTATGCGATGAGCCTTATTTGTCCGTAGTGATGAACTAAATACAAGAGTAACAACCAGACAGGGCAGAAATGGAAATTCATGTTAAATATGAGTAAAAAATCAAAACTTTACATCAATAATGACATTAAATCGTATGAAACAACCACAAAAATGTTTCAAGCACAAATTTCCCCTAGTCATGCACTACATGCTACAATAACAACCACACAGTGCATAATTGAAAATACATGTTAAGTTTGACTAAAAAACCAAAACTTTGCATCAATAACATCCTAAAATCATAGAAAACAACCACTAGAAGTTTCTAGCCAAAATTCAAACCCAAACTAATTTAAATGAACAAGTAAAATTCATAGACAAATTCAAAATATAACTTCAAAACTAGAAAAGAAATGGAAAAATTAATTTTTTTAGATTTTCAGGAGGGAATTTTCAGACGTAGTGTGAAAAGTCAGATAGAATGGATTTTTCTACCCCAAATGTATGTCAAAATTGACCAATTCTAATAAAGAGTTCAAAAGTTATCCTAAAAATAGAATTTATCAAAATAATATACAAAGAGCTTGAATTTCCTCTAGTGATACACTATGTGCAATAGTAACAAATTATCATGGAAGAAATGGAAATTCATATTAAATTTGAGTATGCAACCAAAACAATGCATCAGTTACATCCTAAAATAATAGGAGACATCTACCAATAGTTTGAAGCCAAAATTTATAGTGTAACAGATTTAAGTGAACAAGAGAATTCAAGAGAAATTCAAAATAAAACTTCAAAAAAGAAAAGAAATGGAAAACGTGTTTTTTGGATTTTCAGGAGGGAGTTTTCAGACATATTGTGAAATATCTGATACAAAGAATATTTCCAATACAAATGCATAGAAAGTTTGTTTAATCTTGATAAACAATGCAAAAGTTATTGCAAAAATAGAATTTATCAAAATACTATAAAAAGAGCTCGAATTTCACCTAGTGATGCATTACATGCAACAACAACAACCAGACAGGACTGAAATCGAAATTCGTGATAAATTTGAGTAAATATCCAAAACATTGCATCAAAAACATCCTAAATTCATAGGAAACAACCAAAAAATGTTTCAACACCGAATTTCCCTTAGTCATGCACTACATGCCACAATTATAAACACACAGGGCATAATTGGAAATTCATGTTAAATTTGAGTAAGCGTACAACATTTTGCATTATTATCATCCTAAAATCACATTAAAAACCACTAAAAAGGGGGTTATTTGGATTTTCACAAGGGATTTTTCAGATGTAGTATGCAAGTCTGATACAATGGATTTTCTGCCCCAAATTCATATAAATTTGTCATATTGTGATAAACATTTCAAAAGTTATGCCAAAAATAGAATTTATCCAAAATACTATGCAAAGAGCCCGAATTTACCCAAGTGTTGCACTACATGCAACAATAACAACCAAAGCTTTGCATCAATAACATTCAATAATCATAGAAAACAACCACAAAAAGTTTCAAGTCTGAATTTCCTCTACTCTTGCACTACTTGCAATGGTGACAACCACATCGGGCATAATTGGAAATTCATTTTAATTTTAGTAAACAACCAAAACCTTGTATCAATAACATCCTAAAATCATAGGAGACAATGACTATCAATTTCAAGTCAAAGTTCAAAGCCTAATTGATTTAACTGCACAAGAAAGTTTCATGACAAATTCAAAACAAAACTTCATTGTTTTTTTATTTACAAGAGGGAGTGTTCATATGTGGTTTGAAAAGTATAATATAATAGATTTTCTAACCAAAATGCATATAAAATTAAACCAATTATGACAAACAGTTCAAAATTTATGCCAAAAATAGAATTATTCAAAATACTATGGAATGAGCCTAAATTTCCCCTGGTGATGCACTACATGCAATATTAACAAACAGTCAGGGCATAAATAGAAATTCCTGTTAAATTTGAGTAAACAACCAAAAGTTTGCATGAGTAACATTGAAAAATCATAGGAAACAACCACAAATAGTTTGAAACCTGAAACTCCCCGAGTCAAGCACGACATGCAACAATAACAACCGCATAGGGCACAATTGGAAATTCATCTTAAATTTGAGTAAACAACTAAAACATTGCTTCAAAAACATCCTAAAATCTTAGGAGATAACGACAAATAATTTCAAGCCAAAATTCAAAGTGTAACTGATTCAACTAAACAAGAAAAATCAAAACAAATTCAAAATAAAACTTCAAAAATCGATCAGAAATGGAAAAGGTTTTTTTTAGAGAGGATGGATTTTTCAAGAAAAATCAAAACAAATTCAAAATAAAACTTCAAAAATCAAAAAACGACATGCAACAATAACAACCACACATGGCACAATTGGAAATTCATGAAAAATATGAGTAAAAAATTAAAACATTGCTTCAAAAACATGAAAGTGCAAGGTGTCAAGATAGAACTATTAGCTTGCCTATGTTTTGATGAAGACAAAGGAATTAGTGAAATCTTAAAGATAACTCAACAAATTAACATGCCAAGGAATCAAGAGCTTCATGTCTAAAATAAAGTCTTAGATATGTGTCTTAGCTATTGATTCTAGGTTAGGTAAACCTAGATACAAATCTCACAAGTTCTAAAAACTATCATATCATTTACATGTGACATGGCATCTAGATTATTATATGTTCATGCATTCATCATACATGTTATTTGTGCATCTTAGGCATAACATAATGGTAAAACATGTATAGTTGATAAGCATAACATCTAGGTAGTTTACCATTTAGTCTATTAGATGAAAATATGCCAGTTAATCGATTAAGCAAGGCGTAAATCGATTAACGTGAAATCAGTTTTAATCAGTTTCAACAGATAACTGAAAAACAGAATTCAGTTATTCTCAAACAGCCCGTTAATATTTTAAAAGGGCACTTAATCGATTAACTGAGCGTTAAACAACTTTTCTATATAAACTGTGATTTTACACCATGCTTCATACATTCATTCATTCATTTTTAGAATTGCTAAGTTGCATATTTTCGTGCTCATTGTATGTCGTATAGGCAGAGAGAATTGCATGTGAGAATAGTGAGAGATAATATCATGCTTAAGGATTAAAATGTCATCCATTGCATGTGATTAAATGTGTTCATCATTCTATCTTTTCTTGCATGATTCTTTCATTTCTTTTAGAGATTTCGTAGGTTAGAAATTACACGTTTCTTCATGATTATGATCTTATACATATTCTTGATAATTTTGGAGATTTGAATAGGGTTTATAGTTTGTTCTTAATTGTATTATTTGAGCCATTTTGTGCTTCATAACACTTTGTTTTTGTGACAAGGAAAGTCGTCTCTTGGTGTCTTGCCACCAACGAGATATAGAGAGTCTTCAGCAAGACATGGAGGTCTTGAGTTTAGAAGATACTCTTGGTTGGGGCTAGATCGTAGGAAAGGTTTCCCTAGGCGATTAGTGTGGTCAAACCACGGTAGGCTTTCTGGGAATTCAACAAGGTAGCATTCAAGGTCTTGTAATTCGAAGTGTGTATGTAATATACATTTGTTTGAATTTTAGTAAAGAAAATCTCCTGAGATAGGAATGTGGGGATTGGATGTAGTTTTGCAATGGACCGCAAAACGAAGCAGTATAAAAACCTTGTTGCGGACTGTTTCTTACCCTTATCTCTTTCCTTTTTCAAGTTGCTTTAATTGCCTATTTTAGCTTATAATTTGAATATTGTAATTTTGCCATAAAAATATTAATTATGTTCAAATATATTTGTTGTATCATTTCTATATAATCGGTGAGTGGCTGTGAAATCAAGCCATTCAGCAACTGTCTATTCTGTGCGACTTAATCGATCAAGGCAGTTCTTTAATCGATTAACTGGGTGATTTTCTAGAATAGGGCTTTGGTGCGAATAGCAGTATTTGGGAACCGCGACACCTATTCAACCCCCCCTTCTTGGTGTATTTTGTCACTCATATCTAACAAGTGGTATCAGAGCTAGTATGACGTGCTAGCTCAACCGCATACGCATGATCCTTAAGGGAAAACAAATCGGTTCCACCAACCCCTTTGGCAATGATGGTGCATCCATTAACCACCCTCCCGTATTCAGTGACGAAGGATATGCCTACTGGAAAGTCCGCATGAAAACCTTCATAGAAGCCATTGACTCGGATATTTGAGAATCTGTAGTCAACGTGCCTTTCATTGCACAACATTTAGTGGACGATGAACCGAAAGAAAAACCAAAAAAATTTTGGACCGATGATGAACGTAAAATGGTTCAATACAACCTACATGCTAAAAACATCATCATATCGGCCCTATCCTATGATAAGTTCTTTCGGGTTTCGCAGTGCCAAAGAAATGTGGGACACTTTACAAGTGACTCACGAAGGCACTAGCGAAGTCAAGCGTGCCAGGTTCAATGCCCTGACACATGAGTATGAGCTGTTTCGTATGTTATCGACTGAATCTATCGGTGACATGCCAAAATGATTCACTCATATAGAAAACCATTTAGTTGCTCTAGATAAATATTTTACTAAAGGAGAACTTACTAATAAATTTTTACATTGTCTTGATGGGAGATGGCAACCTAAAGTAACAGTTATCATCGATTCCAAGGATCTTGACTCCATGCCTTTGGCGACATTATTTGGAAAGCTTCAAGAGCACGAGATGGAGCTTGGACGCTTGACAATGCACGAAGAATCAGACTGCAAAAAGAAAAGTATATCTCTTAAATCCACAACGTCTCAATCTACATAAGAGAAAGAGGATGATGAGTCTGATTCAGATATGGATGACGAAACTTTGAGCCTTCTCGTATGCAAATTCGGTAAATTCCTAAAGAAAGGAGGCTTCAAACGTTTCTAGAAGAGAGATTTGTATAATGCATATGTCGAATGACATGATGAATTAAAGAAATTAGCTAGGATTAGTTCTTTAAACGATTAACTGGGTGATTTTCCAGAATAGGGCTTTGGTACAAGTCAACCCCCCTTCTAGGTATATCCTGTCACTGATACCTAACAAAACATCCTAAAACCATAGGAGATAACAACAAATAATTTAAAGCTAAAATTAAAGTGTAACTTATTCAATTGAACAAGAAAAATCAAGACCAGTTCAAAATAAAACTTCAAAAATCGAAAAGAAATCAAAAAGGTTTTTTGTAGATAGGATATATTTTTCTATCCAGAATGCATATAAAATTAGCCCAATTATGATAAAACGTTCAAAAGTTATGCTAAAAAATGGTATTATCAAAATATTATCCAAAGATCCCGAATTTCCCCTAGTCATGCAACAGTACCAACAAGATAGGGAAAAAATGGAAATTCATTTTAAATTTGAGTAAACAACCAAAACATTGCATCTATAACATCCTAACATTATAGGAAACAACCACAATAAGTTTCAAGCTCGAATTTCCCATAGTCTTGCACTACATGCAACATTAAGAACCTCACATCAATAACATCCTAAAATCATATGAGACAACGACAAAAATTTTCAAGAGAAAATTCAAAGCCTCGGTGATTTTAATGAACAAGAAAAGTTCAAAAAAAAAAATTCAAAAATATAAAAAAAAATGGAAAATGGGTTTTTGTGGATTTTCAAGAGGGGTTTTCAGGTGTGATGTGAAAATTCTGATAGAAAGGATCTTTCTACCCCAAATGCATATAAAATTTGTCAAAAATAGAATTTATCAAAACACTATGCAAAGAGCCTCAATTTCCCCTAGTGTTGCACTACATGCAACAATAACAACCAAACAAGGCAGAATTGGAAATTCATTTTAAATTTGAGTAAACAACAAAACATTACGATAATAACATCCTGAAAGCATAGGAAAAAACTACAAAATGTTTCAAGCCGAATTTCCCCTAGTCATGCACGACATGCAACAGTAACAACCATACATGGTAGAATTGGAATTTCATGTTAAATTTGAGTATACAACCAAAATTTGCATCTATAACACCCTAAATTAAAAGGAGACAACAACAAAATATTTCAAGCCTATATTCAAAGCCTAACTGATTTAACTTAATAAGAAAGATTCAAGCCAATTTTAAAATAATGCTTCAAAAATATAAAAAAAATGGAAAAAAGGGATTTTTTTTTATTTTCAGAAGGGATTTTTATTTTTGGTTATTAAGGAGTGAAAATTCAGACTAAGTAAGAAATGTCTAAGAGAATTGATTTTACTACCCCAAATGCACATAAAATTCGTCCAATTCTGATAAAGTATTCAAAAGTTATGCCAAAATAGAAATTACCAAAATACTATGCAAAGAGTCTGAATTTCTCTTAGTCATGCACTACATGCAACAATAACAACCAAACATGGCAGAAATGGAAATTCCTATTAAATTTGAGTAAACAACCAAAACTTTGCATCAATAACTTCCTAAAATCAAAGTAAACAACCACAAAATTTTTGAGCGCAAGTTTCCCTAGTCAGGCACTGCATGCAACAATAACAAGAACATAGGGCATAATTGGAAATTCGTGTAAAATTTGTTTAAGCAACCTAAACTATGCATGAATAACATCCTAAAATCATAGGAAACAACCACAAAAAGTTTCAAGCCCGAATTTCCCATAGTCATGCACAACATGCAACATTAATAACCTCAAAGGGAAGAAATGGAGATTCATGTTAAATTAGAGTAAACAACGAAAACATTGCAATAATAACATCCTAAAATCATAGGGAAAAAGCAGAAAACGTTTCAAGCTTGAATTTCCCCAAGTCAAGCACTACATGCAATACTAACAACCACACATGGCCGAATTGGAAATTCATGCTAAATTTGACTAAACAACCAAAACTTTGAATAAATAACATCTAAAAATCATAGGAAACAATGACAAAAAGTTTCAAGCCATAATTCAATGCCTAACTGATTTATCTGAACAACAAAAATTCAACACATTTAAAATAAAACTTCAAAATTTGAAAAGAATTGGGAAAAACTTTTTTTTATTTTCAGGAGGGAGTTTTCAGACGTAGAATGGAAAGTATGATAGAATTGATTTTTCTACCCTAAATGCATATAAAATTTGACCAATTTTAATAAACAGTTCAAAAGTTATGCCCAAAAAAGAATTTATCAAAATATTATGCAAAAGCCCGAATTCCCCTAGTGATGTAGTACATCCAACAATAACAACCAGTCAAGGCGGAAATGGAAATTTATGCTAAATTTTATTAAACAACCAAAACTTTGCATGAGTAACATCCTAAAATCATAGGAAACAACCACAAAAAGTTTCTAGCCCGAATTTCTCCTAGTCATCTACAACATGCAACATTAAGACCCACATAGGGCAGAATTGAAATCATGTTAACTTTGAGTAAACAACCAAAACATTGCAGAAATAACATCCTAAAATCATTGGAAACAATAAAAAACAATTTCACGCCACAATTCAAAGCCTAACTAATGTATCTGAACAACAAAAATTGACGACAAACTCTAAAGAAAACTTCAAAAATGGAAAAGAAATGGAAAATAGCAATTTCCTTTTGGACATTCATGAGTATGTTTTCAGGTGTAGTATGAAAATTTTGATAGAATGGATTTTTCTACCCAAAATGCATACAAAATTTGTCCAATTTCGACAAACAGTGCAAACGTTATGCCATAAATTGAATTTATCAAAACACTATGCATGGAACCCGAATTTCCCCTAGTGATGCACTACATGCAACTAAAACAACCGGACAGGGCAAAAAAGGAAATTCATGTTAAATTTGAGTAAATAACGAGAATTATGCAGCTATAACTTCCTAAAATCTTACGATACAACCACAAAAAGTTTCAAGCCCGAATTCCCCTAATCTTGCACTACATGCAACATTAACAACCTCACAGGGCATAATGGGAAATTAATGTTAAATTTGAGTAAACAACCAAAACTTTGCATCAATAACATCCTAAATTCATAGGAGACTAGCACAAAATATTTCAAGCCAAAATGCAAAGCCTAACTGATTTAACTAAACAACTTTATATGTTAATTTCTTACTTTTTATAAAATATACAAAGTATGAGTACATTTTTATTAGGCAATTCCTTGTGGTTAGACATAACCCTATACTATACTACAATTGAATCTTGAAAGAGATGCAAATGTAAAATACTAAAGTGTTAACTTACAAAATTTTATTTGTTGACAAGAAAAAGAAACCTTGAATCAAAGTTCAATTTCACTCATAAATTGTATCTTTGGGAAAAGGAAAAATACACAGTTATAATGAGTGATCTAACTACTAACTTTAATTTTTAGTCATTTACATTTCCGCAACTAACATTTATCTACGCCAAATGCATATAAAATTTGTCCAATTCTGATTTATAATATAAAAGTTAAGCCAAAAATAGAATTCATCAAAATACTATGCAAAGAACCCAAATTACCCCTATTGATGATCTACATGCAACAGTAACCACTAGATAGGGTAGAAATGGAAATTCTTGTTAAATTTGAGTAAACGACAAAAAGTTTCAAGCCAAAATTTCCCTAAGTGATGAACAACCAGATAGGGCAGAAATTGAAATTCATCTTAAATTTTAGTAACCAACCAAAAAATTGCATCAATAACATCATAAAATCATAGGAAACAACCACAAAATGTTTCAAGCCCGATTTTCCTCTACTCATGCACTACATGAAATAGTAACAACCACATGGGGCATGATTCAAAATTCATGTTAAATATGAGTAGACAACTAAAACTATGCGTCAATAACATCCTAAAATCATAGGAGACAACCATAGAAAGTGTCAAACTAAAATTCATGCCCTAACTGATTTACCTTAACAAAATAAATTCAATATAACACTTCCAAATTAGAAAAGAAATGGAAAATAGAGTTTTTTTTTTTAATTTTCATGAGGTAGGTTTTAGACATACTATGAAAAGTTTGATATAAGGGATTTTTCTACCCCAAATGCATAAAACATTTGTCCCATTCTGATAAATAACTCAAAAGTTATGCCATAAATTTAATTTATCAGAATACTATGCAAAGACCAGACATGACATAAAATGAAATTCATGTTAAATTTGAGTAAACAACCAAAACTATGTATCAATAACATCCTAAAATCATAGGAAATAACCACAAATTGTTTCAAGCCCGAATTTCCCCAAGTCATGCACTACAACAACAGTAACAACCACATAGGGCATAATTAGATGTTCTTGTTAAATTTGAATAAACAACCAAAAATATGCATCAAAAAATATTACATCCTAAAATTCATAGGAGACAACCACAAAATGTTTCATGCCAAAATTCAAAGCCTAACGGATTTAACTAAACAAGAACAATTCTTGACAATTTCATAATACAAATTCAAAAATAGAAATGAAATGGAAAAATGGGTTTATTTGGATTAAACACCCAAAAGTATGCACCAATAACATTCTAGAATCATAGGAATCAACCAGAAAAAGTTTCAAGCCCAGATTTTTCCTAGTCATGCACTACATGCAAAAGTAACAACGACACAAGACAAAATTGAAAATTTATGATAAATTTGAGTAAATACACAAAACTTTGCATCAACAACATCCTAAAATAACAGGAAATAACCACAAAATGTTTGAAGCCAGAATGGATTTTTCCACCTCAAATGTATATAATATTTTCCCAATTATGATAAGCGGTTCAATACATATGTGAAAAATAGAATTTTTATTTTATTTTCAGCAGGGACATTTCAGACGTGGTATGAAACTTCTGATAGATGTGATTTTTGTACCCCAAATGCACGTATTGTTTTCCATTTCTGATAAAAAGTTCAAAAGTTATGCAATAGTAACAACCACACATGGCATAATGGGAAATTAATGTTTAATTTGAGTAAATAAACAAAACGTTGCAACAATAACCTGCTAAAATCACAGGAGACAACCAAAAATGTTTCACGCCAAAATTCAAAGCCTAATGAATTTAACCGAACAAGAAAAATTCAAGACAAATTCAAAATAATATTCAAAAATAGTAACAACCACACGAGGTGCAATTGGAAATTCATGTTAAATTGGAGTAAACATGCTAAACTTTGCATAAATAACATTCTAAAATCATAGGAGACAACCACAAAAAGTTTCAAGCTAAAATTCAAAGCCTAACTGATTTAATTAAATAAGAAAACGTCAAGAAAAATTCAAAATAAAAATTCAGAAATAGACTAGATGTTTTTGGGATTTTTTTGGGAAATTCATGTTATTGCGAAGAAAAAAAATTTGGATTTTCTGGAGGTAGTATTCACACGTGGTATGAAAAGTCTGATAGACTACATTCATGTACCCCAAAATTCATATAAAATTTGTCCAATTATGATAAACAATTCAAAACTTATACCAAAAAATTAATTAATCAAAATACTATGCAAAGAGCCCAAATTCCCCTAGTGATGCATCACATGCAACAGTAACAACCAGACATGGCAGAAATGGAATTCATGTTAAATTTGAGTAAACAACCAAAAATAAAATCAATAACGTCCTAAAATTATAGGAAACAACCACAGAAAGTTTCAAGCCCCATTTTTCCCTAGTCATGTGCTACATGCAACAGAAACAACTACATAGGGCAGAATTGGAAGTTCATGTTACATTTGAGTGAACAACCAACACTTTTCATCATTAACATCATAATATCTTAGAAAACAACCACCAAAAGTTTCAAGCTGAAATTTCCCATTGTCATGCACTACATGCAACAGTAAATACCACATAGAGAATAATTGGAAATTCAAGTTAAATTTGAGTTAACTACCTAAACTTGGCATAAATAATATCCTAAAATCATATGAGACAACCACAAAAAGTTTCATGCCTGAATTTTCCCTCGTCATGCACTACATGCAACAGTAACAATGACACATGGCAGAATTGGAAGTTCATGATAAATTTGAGTAAACACCCAAAACTTTGCATCAATAACATCCTAAAATCATATAAAACAACCACAAAAAGTTTCAATCCCGAATTCCCCCTAACCATGCACTACATGCTACAATAACAACCACATAGGGCTGAATTGGATATTCATGATAAATTTGAGGGAACAACCTAAACTTTGCATCAATATCATACTAAAATCATATGAGACTGATAAGTGCAAAAAGTATACACTTTTCACCATCATTTTATGGCACTTATCCAATTCAAATTATAGAAAACCAACTTAAGACAATACTTTTTGTATAAAATATCACAATCTTGTATATTTGTGTTTGTATTTCTTTTTTTATGTGTTTTGTAGGACTTAGAAAGAAGAAGAAAAGAGAAATAAGACTCATGGTCTAAATGAAAAAGAAGTCAAAATCAAGGTGCTCAAGCAGGCAGCTGAGTGTGGACCAAGCCACACTAAGACGACCTGGACACCGGCCTGACCTGGACCAAGTTGCTCAAGCAAGCAGCTGAGCGGACCTGCTTGGCCGCTCAGCCTAGCACCAGACTAATCCTGACACGGTCAGCACGATCAGAGCTGCTGAGCAAGCAGCTTAGCGGTGCTACAGGTGTGCTAAGCGGTGTGCACCCAGGCTTGACTTAGGCATCAAGCAAACCATGAAGTCACCAATGATATCACTTCAAGTAGCCCACCATAGGCTTTTCAGAGTAGCTCACCATAGTTGGTCCCATAGCTCACAACTAGCTTTGATGAGTCAAGCTTAAGGAGGTGACAAAGTTGCTTAATCAAGTGACCAAACCCATGCTGATGGTTTGGTTAGCTGCTGAGCGGTGCTAACAAGCAGCTCAGTGGCTCCATGGAAACTTCTATAATTAGAGGCACATTTCATTCGAAAAAATATCATATATCACACATATCATTAACCATTCTATCGAGATATTCTTCCCTGAAGTTCTTTGTTGTTGTTGTTAGTTCATAGAAGTTTAATTTAAGTAAGTTTTGTAATTTAAGTTTTGGAACTCAAAGCATCCAATCCTTGGATGGATGGCTCATGCTCCTAACAATTTCTTTTGAATATGGTCATGTATTTCTACTTCTTCTTATATTCTAAAAAGTTTGAATTTTAATTATTCAAGTTGTTGCTTTGGTTAATTTTATTTGTTTGAGAAATTCTTAATTCTCTTTTTAGATTGATCACCTAGAAACTGATTTCAAGTTATAAAAATTACTTGTCTCAAACACTTAACAAATAAAGTAAGAAGT
>NW_017727473.1:415514-442494 GCF_001865875.1 Lupinus angustifolius | reverse complement strand
TAACCTTTATTTATTGTTATTTACATTCCACCATTTATTTATTCTTTAATACCAACCTTCCTTAAGGAAGAAGTTTGGTTTGTTAATAAAAGGAACCCTAAAGGGAGTAAATAAATAAAGGTCACTTAAATTTATTATTCTTTTGTTCGTTATTCATTTATTTGTTTCTAACAACTAACTATTTATCACTTTTGTAGATTAGAATACTATGAAATCGGTGTTGGAATTTATTCCAGAAAACCGAGATGGTATTCAAAGGTACTTAATAATTATGTAATAGGGTATTGCTTCGATACCATTGTACCAGCGTTAGAATTTATTCTAAAAAAGCCGAGATGGGGAAAAGAAGGAATAACTTATTCACATGATTATTAGAAGTAAGTTGTAACTAGAATATTCTTGAAACCATTATACCGGCGTTGGAATTTATTTCAACAAAGCCGAGATGGCGAAAAAAGAATGAAACCGAGTTCACTTACTTAATCAAATAAAGAGAAAACACACTGAATTGAGGGAATTTCTGCTTTCAGCAAATTGGCACTACTGCCAGGACGATTTGTTGAGAGGGGAAAGCCAACTCTTCCCCCAAGAAACAAATTTCCAAAAAGAAAAAAATGAATTAGTGGATTGAAAACCCACTACTTAAGAAACCTTTTATTGTTGTTATACAATTTTTAGGAGATGTGGAGGTACCCCTCATCAACGTTTTCAAAAGAACAACATAAAAGGGATTAAAATAAACAAGGATTAGTGGCTGGACTTTTTCTTCAAGAAGGGAAGCCACTTGAATCATTAAACTTTAAGTATTCACCATGTACTTTTTTATGATGATACTTTACCTTGTGATACTTTATTTATGGATGTTTGGTGTGATAAAATTTGTTTTGAAGTTCCATAAACTCTGTTTGGACTTCCATTTTACCACTTGGATTTGAAATATGATTGAATTTTTTTTTCTAAACATCAATTTTCATGAAAAACGCATGTTGTTTGGTTGGAATTCTCTCAATCAAATTTAATTCATGAACTTCGTGTCTTAGGAAATTATAAATTCATGTGAATTGTTAGACTAACCTCAAAGCAAAAGAAAATTGCAAATCTGAAATGATTTACAGGAAAACAAGTCCAAACAAACAGACAAAAATGAGGAGTTGATGGCACCATATCTAGGAGAGGATAGTGAAAACAAGGAGAATGAAATTTTGTGTTCTCCTAAAAATGGTGGTTAGTTTTAATTTTCTTTATCATTCTTCCTAAATATTATACAAACTTCCTCAAAATAGTTTTTTGACTTGAGGACCAGTCAAGTACTTTAGTTGGGGGGAGTGTGTATAACATTTTGAAACAATGAAATTTTGTTGTATTTTAAAACTTTTTGTTGTTTCTTCTGTATTTTAATTCTTTAGTGTGTTTATTTTTAGTATGCTTACTTGTTAAAATTATTTTTTTAGTGTGTTTATTTTAATTTTTTTTGAGGATTTATTTAAAAAGTGAATTTGTTGAAACTAAACAAAGTAAATAAACACAAACCTGGCTTAAATATTTTTGAAGATCAATGACTTCGTAAATTAAAAGCTTTGATGAGCAACATGAGATGAAAAATTGAAAATTTTGTGAATAATTCATAATGTTATAACTTAGATAAAATGCAAACTTGTTGGAAAATCATTTATCACGACCTTGTGAATTTGTTTGAAAATCAAAGAGTTGTACATAAACCAACCTTGTGAGGGAGTGTAAGCCAAACACAATAATTATGTAAGCTTAGTGAGTAAACAACCAAAACAATGCATCCATAACGTGCTAAAACCACAGGAGAGAACCACAAATAGTATCAAGCAAAAATTCAAAGCCTAACTGTTTTAACTAAAGAAGAAAAATTCAAGACAAATTCGAAATATAAAGTCAAATATAGAATTAAAATGGCAAAAAGGTTTTTCTTCAATTTTCAGGAGGGAGTTTTCAGACAAAGTATGATAGAATGGATTTTTATAACCAAATGCATATAATAAATGTCCAACTCTAATAAACAGGTCAAAAATTATGCCAAAAATTGAACTCATCAAAATACTATGCAAAAAGCCCAAATTTCCCCTAGTGATGCACTACATTCAACAGTAACAATCAGACGGGGCAGAAATGGAAATTCATGTTAAATTTTAGTAAAAAACCAATACTTTGCGTTAGTAACATCCTAAAATCATATGAATCAACCACTAAAAGTTTCAATCCCGAATTTTCTCTAGTCATGCACTACTTGCAACAATAAGAATCAAACAGGGCAAAATTAGAAATTCATTTAAAATTTGAGTTATCAACCAAAACATTGGATCAATAAAATACTAAACTCATAGGAGACAACGACAAAAATTTTCATGCCAGAATTTCCCCTGGTCATGCACTACGTGCAACAATAACAACCACACAGGGCTTTTGGAAATTCGAGTTAAATTTGCGTAAACAACCAATACTATGCATCAATAACATCCTAAAATCTAGGAGACAACCACAAAAGTTGTCAAACTAAAATTCCAGGCATAACTGATTTTCTTGAACAAGACAAATTCAAAATAAAACTTCAAAAATTGAAAAGAAATGGAAAAAGTGTGTTTTTTTGGATTTTCATGTCCAAGTTTTCAGACGTACGAAAAATTTGATAGAATGGATTTTTCTACATCAAATGCATACAAAATTAGCCCATTTATGATAAAACTATAAAAAGTTATGCTGAAAATAGAATTGATCAAAATACTATACAAAGACATGAATTTCCCTTAGTGATGCACTACATGCATCAATAACTACCAGACAGGGTAGAAATGGAAATTCAATGTAAATTTTAGTAAACAACCAAAACTTTGCGTCAATAACATCCTAAAATCATATGAATCAACCACAAAAAGTTTCTATCCCGAATTTCCCCTTGTTATGCACTACATGCAACAATAAAAACAACACATGGCAAAATTGGAAATTCATGTTAAATTTGAGTTCATAACCAAAACATCGCATCAATAACATACTCAAATCTTATGAGTCAACTACAAAACGTTTCAATCCAAAATTCATAGTCTAACTGATTTATGTGTCCAAGAAAAATTCAAAATAAAACTTAAAAAATAGAAAAGAAATAGAAAAAGGATCTTGTTGGATTTCCAACAGGGATTTTTCAGATTTACGTTGAAAAGTCTGATAGAGTGGATTTTCTACCCCAAATGCATATAAAATTTGTCCAATTCTGATACATAATTCAAATGTTATGCCGCAAATAGAATTTATTACAATACTACACAAAGAGCCAGAATTTCCCCTAGATATCCACTACATGCTACAGTAACAACCAGATAGGGCTAAAATGGAGATTCAATATAAATTTTAGTAATCTTCCAAAACTTAGCAATAATAACATCCTAAAATCATAGGAAACAACCAGACAACGTTTGAAGCCCGAATTCCCCTACTCTTGCACTACATGCAACAATAACAACCACATAGGGCAGAATTAGAAATTCTTGTTAAATTAGAGTAAACAACCAAAATTATTTGTCAATAACATTTTAAAATCGTAGGAGTCAACCACAAAGAGTTTCAATCCAATATTCAAAGCCTAACTGATTTAACTGAACAAGAAAAGTTCAAAATAAAAATTCAAAAATAGAATCGGAATGGAAAAAGGTTTTTTTTGGATTTTAAAGAGAGAGTTTACAGACGTAGTGTGAATAGTCTTGTAAATGATTTTTTCTACCTCCAATGCATATAAAATTTGTCCTATTATGGTAGGAGCTCAAAAGTTAAGTCAAATATAATATTTATCAAATTACTATGCAAAGAGCCTGAATTTCCCTTAGTGATGCACTACGTGCAACAGTAACACTAGACATAGCATAAATGTAAATCCATGTTAAATTTGAGTAAACAACCAAACTTGGCATCAATTACATCCTAAGTTAATTGGAAACAACCACAAAAAATTTCCAGCCTGAATTTCCCCAAGTAAAGCACTACATGCAACAATAAAAACTACATAGGGTAGAATTGGAAATTCATGTTAAATTTTAGTTAACAACCACAACTTTGCATGAATAACATCCTAAATAATAGGAGATAACTACAAAAAAATTCAAGCCAAAATTCAAAGTGTCACTGATTTTTCTACCCTAAATGCATTTACAATTAGCCCAATTCTGATAAAACGTTCAAAAGTTATGCAAAAATTGAATTTAACAAAATACTATGCATGGAGCTGAATTTCCCCTAGTCATGCACTACATGTAACAATAACAACAAGACAAGGCATAAATGGAAATTCATGTTAAATTTGAGTAATCAACCAAACCGTTGCATCTATAACGTCCTAAAATAATAGGAAACAACCACTATAAGTTTCAAGCCCGAATTTCCCATAGTTATGCACTAAATGCAATTGTAACAACCACATGAGGCATAATTGGATCTTCGTGTTAAATTTGAGTAAACAACCAAAACACTGTAATAGTAACATCCTAAAATCATAGGTGTCAACCAAAAAACATTTCACTCCAAAATTCTAAGCCTAAATGATTTAACTTAAGAATAAAAACTCAAAATAAAACACCAAATTTTTTAAAGATATGGAAAAAGGGTATATTTTGATTTTCCAGAGGGTGTTTCTAGACGTAGTGTGAAAACTCTGATAGAGTAGATTTTTCTACCCCAAATGCATACAAAATTTGTCCAAATCTCATAAATAGTTCAAAACTTATGCCAAAAATAGATTTTATGAAAATACTATGCAAAGAAACCGAATTTTCCCTATTGATGCACTACATGCAACAATAACAAGCAGACATGGCATAAATAGTGTTGAAAGAGTTTTCTTGCTTGGTAAGGCAAGTTTATGATTTATTTATTTAATGACAGGTTAATTCTTTGCTTGCCATCTTGGCTTTGTTGGAATAAATTCCAACGGCAGTATAATGGTTTCAAGAATGTTTCTTTAATAAAAAACTTAGCTTTCATAAATTATTAACAATTTCATACCATCTCAGCTTTGTTGGTTTAATTCCAACGCCGATATAATTGTATGAACTTAGCAATTTAATACAAGTGATAATGAGTGATAAAGCAACAAATAAATGTTTGTTGTAGAATTTAAATGACAGAAAATAAATGTTAGTTGTGGAAAATAAATGACAGAAAGTAAAAGTTATTAGTTAGATCACTCATTATAAATGTGTATTTTTCCTTTTCACAAAGGTACAATTTATGAACTAAATTGCACTTTGATTCAAGGTTTCTTTCTTTGTCAACAAATAAACTTTATATGTTAACACTTTACTATTTTAATTTGCATATATTTCAAGATTCAAGTGTAGTATAGTATAGGGTTATGTCGAACCACAAGGAATTTCCTAATAGAAATGTACTCATACTTTGTATATTTTATCAAAAGTAAGAAAGTAAAATATTATGTTGTTTTTGTGATTTTATAAACTAAGAAACATGAAAAATTAAAGAACTAACTATTTACAATTTCAAGAGGGTAAAATTGATTTCAAAGATGGAATTATTTCTTGGCTCAAATAATTTTGAAAACATTACAAATTATGTGTTCTACTTTCGGTTAATTCCACACACCATTTCTAAATCCTTAATCTAGTGTCCTAGAATGATAAGATGATTACAAACCTTATGTAATACACTAAATAATAGTTAACTGCCACTCGTCGAAGTAGTTTGTCATACCGTACTTTAGGCTCCATTAACATCATTTAGCCTTATTGTATTTGAAAGAACTTTCCATGATCATTTCCTATCAAATTGTGTGGAACCAAGTAAAGAAAGATTCAAACAAAATGAATTATGAAATACCATAAAATTTCTCACTAAGCTCACATAATAATTGTGTTTGGCTTACACTCCCTCACATGGTTGGTTTATGTACAACTCTTTGATTTTCAACCAAATTCACAACTTAATGATAAATGATTTTCCAAAAAGTTTGCATTTTATCAAAGTTATGATGTTATGATAAATGGAAATCCAAAAATAATTTTATGGAATCCCAAATAGCAAGATATCAATTGAAACAACAACAAATAAATTCATTCAAAAGTTCATGAATTTATTTTCTTAAATGGTAAACCAAACAGGAATTAGCATGTTAAGGGAGATGTAGGTTTAAGTATCACAAAATAAAATATGTGCATCAAAAAGTGCATGGTGAATACTTAACCTTTAAGGATTAAAGTAGCCTCCCTTTTTGGATTTGTCAAGATTCAACTTCTTCTTATCTTTAGTTCAACCACTAATTCTTGTTGATTTCAATCCCCTTTGTTGTTCTTTTTGAAAATTTTGATGAGGAGTACCTCCTCATCACCTGAAAATTTTTATATCAACAATAAAGGTTTCTTAACTAGTGGGTTTTCACTCCACTAGTTCCAACCCTTCTTTCTTTTTTCTGTTTTTGATTTTTTTTAATGTACAAAATACAAAAATAAATTGAAGGATGTACAAAAAGAAAAATAAATTTATACAAAAGTGAAATAAAATTGTATTTACAATTACAAATGACAAAATATATAAGTATGAATTTATATTATCTAGCAATTCCCCGACAACGACGCCAATTTGTTGAAAGAGTTTTCTTGCTTGTTAAGGCAAGTTTCTGATTTATTTATTTAATGACAGATCAATTCGTTGCTCGCCATCTCGGCTTTGTTGGAATAAATTACAACGTCGGTATAATGGTTTCAAGAATGTTCCTTTAATCAAAAACATAGTTTTAATGAATTATTAACAATTTCATACCATCTCGGCTTTGTTGGTTTAATTCCAACACCGGTATAACTCTATAAATGAAGTAATTTAATACAAGTGATAATGAGTGACATTTATTTTCGTTTTTCTTTATTAAGCAAACTAATTCCTTATGGAAGGTTGGTAAAGAATAAATAAATGTTAATTCTAGAATTTAAATGACAGAAAATAAATGTTAGTTCCGGAAAATAAATGACAGAAAGTAAAAGGTAGTAGTTAGATCACTCCTTATAACTGTGTATTTACCTTTTCACAAATATACAATTTATGAATTAAATTTCACTTTGATTCTAGGTTTCTTTCTTTCTCAACAAATAAAATTTATAAATTAACACTTTACTAGTTTACATTTGCCTCTCTTTCAAGATTCAATTGTAGTATTGTATAGGGTTATGTCGAACCACAAGGAATTGCCTAATAGAAATGTAGTCATACTTTGTATATTTTATCAAAATTAAGAAAGTAAAATATAAAGTTGTTTTTTGTGATTTTATGAGCTAAGAAACATGAAAAAGTAAAGAACTAACTATTTATAAATTAAAGAGGGAAAAATTGATTTGAAAGATGGAATTATATCTTGAGTCAAATGATTTGGAAAACATTACAAGTTATGTGTTATACTTTCGGTTAATTCCAAACACCATTTCTAAATCCTTCACCTAGTGTCCTAGAATGATAAGATGATTTTCAAAACTTATGTAATACACTAAATAATAGTTAAGTGCCACTCGTCGGAGTAGGGTGTCACACCCTACTTCAGGCTCCATTAACGTCATTTAGCCTTCAACATAAGTTGCTTAAATAGATGCTTGATATGGCTAGTGAACTAAGGTGTTTGTTATACATTTTCGTTCACTTGTCAACACTTTAAGAGGAAGCATTTGTGGATCTTTAAATCAAGTTTTAGGTGATCAAGCTAAAACCGCATGAAAATCTTCTTAAAGAATCAAAATTTAACCAAAAATTAATAACTTGAATGTATTCAATTCAAAACATGATATAAAAGAAGAGAAAAAAATAACATTACACTATAATCCAAGTCAATATGTAGGAGCATGAGCCATTTATCCAAGGATGAGATGCTTTTCATTCCAAATGAGGTTACAAAATTATGTTCTGGCACCTCATTTGCCAACTCTATTCCCCTTTAATTTGTATAAACTAAAAGCCTAAAAATAGCCTAAGAACACCCTAAAAAGAGAGAGAACCGAAATGGGAAGAATAAGAAGAAGAATTTACAAAGTTTTTTCAATGTAATAACAATATGTTAAAGTGAGGAGGTCTGTGTGCCTTTTTTTGCTAGGTTTTTGACCTGTTAGCCGCCCAGCTCACACCTGGTCCATGCCCAACTGCTTGGTTTCTTCATGGTGAAGGAACCATCCTTTCTTCAAGCCGAAGCAACCTTTGTTCCATGATTTTTGATTTGATTTCAGTTTGTTACTTGGCACTTTTGGCATGATTTCTTCAAGTCAAAGTGAGATTTTGAGTTTATGCTATGCTTTGCATACCTAGCTTTGGTTTCTTCAAGGTGAAGAAAGGTACATTTCTTCAAGCCTAATTCAACTTTTGGTGACAAGGTTAAGCACACAACATGTCGTACTATCTTGTTTGTTTTGAACATTTCCGTTTAGAATTTTGGCTTGTGATTTGGCAATAATTCTTGGCTTTCTTGTGAATTAATCATTTTCCTACAAAACGCAAGGGAAACTTGGATAAGTGGTGATCACAAATTATATTATTCAAACATACAAAATTTATCTAAAAAGTGTTGAATTAAGTCGGGTTTCACATTTTTGTAGAGTTATGCCAAAAATAGAATTTATCAAAATATTATACATTTGAGACAATGACAAAAAGTTTCAAGCTAAAAATTCATATTAAATTTGAGTAAATAACTAAATATTTGCATCAATAACATCCTAAAATCAAAGGAAACAATCACAAAAAGTTTCAAGCCAAAATTCAAAGCCTAACTGATTTAATTGAACAAGACAAATTCAAAATAAAACATTAAAAATAGAAAAGAAATATAAAGAAGGGTTTCTTTTTGGATTTTCAGGATGGAGTGAAAAGTCTGGTGGAATGGATTTCTCTACCCCAAATGCATATAAATTTGTCAAATTCTGATAAACAGTTCAAAATTTATGCCAAAACTAGAATTTATCAAAATATTATACATATGATACAATGACAAAAAGTTTCAAGCTAAAATTCAAAGCCTTGCCGATTTAACTGGAGAAGAAATGGAAATGGAAATTCAAGTTAAATTTGAGTAGACAACCAAAACATTGCATCAATAACGCCCTAAAATCATAGGAAACAACCACAAAAACTTTTAATCCTGAATTTCCCATAGTCATGCACACAGAGCAGAATTGGAATTCACGTTTAAATTTGAGTAAACAAGCAAAACATTGCACCAAAATTCAAAACCTATCTGATTTAAATGTCCAAGAAAAATTGAAGACAACTTCTAAATAAAACATCAAAAATAGATTTTCATGGAAAAAATGCCTTTTTTGGATTTTCACGAGGGAGTTTTTAGACATAGTATGATAAATCTAATAGAATTGATATTTCTACCCCAAATGCATATAATATTTGTCAAATTCTGATAAACAGTTGAAAAGTTATGCCAAAAATAGAAATTATCAAAATACTATGCAATGAGCCTGAATTTCTCCAAGTGATGTACATGCAACAGTAACACCTAGACATGGTATAAATGGAAATTCATGATAAATTTGAGTATACAACAAAAACATTGCATCAATAACATCCTAAAATAAAAGGAAACAACCACAAAATGTTTCAAGCCTGAAGTTCCCCAAGTCGTGCACTACATGCAACAATAACAACCACACAGGGCAAAATTGGAAATTCCTATTAAATTTGAGTAAACAACCAAAACTATGCATCAATAACATCCTAATAGCTAGGAAACAACAACCAAATGTTTCAAGCCCGAATTTCGCCTAGTTTTGCACTACATGCAAATTCATAGCCTAAGTGATTTAAAGGAACAAGACGAATGCAAGACAAATTCAGAAGAAAACTTCAAAAATAGAAAAGAAATATAATGAAAAAAAATATTTTTTATGTGTTTCATAAAGAGAGTTTTAGATGGCTATTTAAAAACAAAGTGTCTCAATTAAGATAAACTTTGAAAACAAAGTATCCATGCATTTAAAAATAGTAATAATAAATCTAGGATACATAAACATCAACCCACATGTACATATTGTAAAAAACATGGACATACACCAAATACTTGTAAAATTAGAAAATATGGTGTACCCCTAGGTCATTTTAGATGGCTTGAGAAAAGTACTAACTATGTAGGACCTAAAGAATATTGGGTACCTAATAAAACTTAAATTGTTTTGCAGGATAATTTGAGAGCCGCCTGCAACTTATGGTTCTTGGATAGCAGCTTCTCAAAACACATGACGGGCGATAGAAACAAGTTCTTTGTCTCCACTCCAAGGGCGAAGGCTATGTCGCATATGGTGATAACAACAAGGGAAAATACATGGAGTTCGTAGAATTGGCAAACCACCCTCAACAACCATAGAAGGTGTATTATATGTTGAAGGACTCAAGCACAATCTTCTAAGCATAAGTCAATTATGTGACAAAGGCTTCCATGTGGGATAACATCTTCTAACCCTAAATGCTATAACATTTGTCCAATTCTGATAAATAGTTCAAAACTTATGCCAAGAATATAATTTATCAAAATACTATGCAAAGTTCCCAAATTTCACCTAGATATGCACTACAAGCAATAATAACAACCAGACATGGCAGAATTGGATATTCATGATAAATTTGATTAGGAAACCAAAACTTTGCAATAATAATATCCTAAAATCATAGGAAACAACCACCAAATGTATCAAGCCCGAATTTCCCCTAGTCATACACTACATGCAACAATAACAACCACACAAGGTAGAATTGGAAATTCTTGTTAAATTTCAGTAAACAACCAAAACTTTGCATCAATAACATTCTAAAATCATAGGAGTCAACCAAGAAAATTTTAAATCCAAAATTCCAATCCTAATCGACTTAACTAAACAAGAAAAATTCAAAAATAGAAAACAAATGTTAAAATCATTTTTTTTTTGGATTTTCAAGAGGGAGTTTGCACATGTATTGTGATAAGTCTGATAGAATGTATTTTTCTACCCCAAATGCATATAAAATTTGTCCAATTCTTGTAAACAATTCACAAGATTAGCCAAAAATAAAATTTATCAAAATACTATGCAAAGAGCCGAAATTTCCCCTAGTGATGCACTACATACAATAGTAACAAGCACACATGGCAGAAATGGATATTCAAGTTAAAATTGAGTAAACAACCAAAACTTTGCATCAATAACATCCCAAAATCATAGGAAACAACCACAAAAAGTTTTAAGCCTGAATTTCCCCTAGTCATGAACTACATGCAATAGGAACAACCACATAGGGCATAATTGGAAATTCATTTTAATTTTAGTTAACAACCAAAACATTGCATTAATAATATCCTAAAATAGTAGAAGACAATTAAAAAAAATTCAAGCCAAAATTCAAAGCCTAACTGATTTAACTAAATAAGAAAATTTCAAGACAAATTCAATCTAAAATTTCAAAAAATAAAAAATAAATGGAAAAAAGTTTTTTGGAATTTCATGAGGAAGTTTTTAGATGTGGTTTGAAAAGTATGATATAATGGACGTTCTACCCCAAATGCTTTAAATTTAACCAATTCTGATCAACAGTTGAAATGTTATGCCAAAAATAGAATTTATCAAAATACTATGCAAAGAGTCCAAATTTCCCTAGTGATGCAATACATGCAATAATAACAACTAGTTAGGGCAGAAATAGAAATTCAAATTAAATTTGAGTAAGCATCCAAATCTTTGCATTAGTAACATCCTAAAATCATAGGAAACAACCACAAAAAGTTTGAAGCCCGAAATTCCCCTTGTCATGCACGACATGCAATAGTAACAACCAAAAAGGGTAGAAATGGAAATTCATGTTGAATTTGAGTAAACACCCAAAGCACAACTTCAATAACATGCTAAAATCATAATAGATAACAACAAAAACTTTCAAGACAAAATTCAAAGCCTAATTGATTTTTCAGAACAAGACAAATTCAAAATAAAACTTCATAAATTGGAAAAATATGGAAAACGTTTTTTTTTTGGATTTTCATGGTGATAAAATCATAAGAGATAACAATAAAAAAGTCTGATAGAATGGATTTTTCTACCACAAATGCATATAAAATTAGCCCAATTCAGATAAAATGTTCAAAACTTATGCTAAAAATAAAATTTCTCAAAATACTATGTAAAGAGCCTGAATTTCCCATTGTGATGCACTATATGCAACAGTAACAACAAGACATGACAGAAATGGAAATACATGTTAAATTTCTGAAAACAACCAAAACATTGCATCTATGGCGTCCTAGAATCATAGGAAACAACCACAATAAGTTTCAAGCCCGAATTTCCAATAGTCATGCAACATTTATGTCCTGTCTTGTTGTTAAATTTGAGTAAACAACCTCACAAGGCAGGATTGGATAGTCTTGTTAAATTTCAGTAAACAATCAAAACATTGCATCAATAACATCCTAAAATCATAGGAGACAATGACAAAATGTTGCAAACCAAAATTCCAGCCTTACTAATTTAACTGAATAAGAAAAATTCAAAAATATTAAAGAAATGGAAAAAAGATTTTTGTGGATTTTCAAGAGGCAGTTTTCATATGTACTGTGAAAATTCTGATAGAATGGATTTTTCTACACTAAATGCATATAAAAGTTGTCAAATTTTGATAAACAATTCAAAAGTTATGCCAAAAATAGAATTTATAAAAATACTATGCAAAGTTTCCGAATTTCCCCTAGTGTTGCACTACATGCAACAATAAGAACAAGACAAGGCATAATTGGAGATTTATGTTAAATTTGAGAAATTAACAAAAACATTGAAATAATAACATTCTAAAATAATAGTGAAAAACCACACAACGTTTCAACCCCGGATTTCTCCTAGTCATGCACTACATGGAACAATACCAACCAGAGAGGTCAGAATTGGAAATTCTTGTTAAATTTGAGTAAACAACCAAAACGTGGCATTAATAACATTCTAAAATTATAGGAGTCAACCACAAAATGTTTGGATCCAAAATTCAAAGCCTAATTGATTTAACTGAACAAGAAAAATTCAAAGTAAAAATTCAAAAATAGAAAAGAAATTGAAAAAGTGTATTTTTGAATTTTCAGAAAGGAGTTTTTAGATGTATTGTGATAATTCTAATGGAATGTATTTTTCTAAACGAAATGCCTATAAAATTTGTGCAATTTTGGTAAACAGTTTAAAACTTTAGCCAAAAATAAAATTTATGAAAGTACTATGCAAAGAGCCCGAATTTCCCCTAGTGATGCACTACATGCAACATTAACAAGCAGACATGGCAGAAATGGAAATTCATGTTAAATTTCTGTAAACAACCAAAACATTCCATCTATTACATCATAAAGTCATAGGAAACGACCACAATAAGTTTCAATCCCAAATTTCCCATAGTCAGGCACGACATACAACATTAACAACCTCACAAGGGAAAATTGGAAATTCATGTTAAATTTGAGTAAACAACCAAAACATTGCATCAATAACATCCTAAAATCATAGGAGAAAAGGACAAAAAATTACATGCCAAAATTCAAAGTCTAACTGATTTAACTGAATAAGAAATTAAAAATACAATTTCCAAATTAAAAAATTGGAAAAACGGTTTTTTTTTTGGATTTTCGTGAGGAAGTGTTTTGATGTGGTTTGGAAAGTATGACAGAATGGACGTTCTACGCCTAATACATATTAAATTTAACCAATTCCGATGAATAGTTCAAAAGTTATGCCAAAAATAGAATTTATCGAAATACTATGCAAAGAGCCCAAATTTCCACTAGTGCTGCAGTACATGCAATAATACCAACTAGTCAGGTCAGAAATAGAAATTCATGTTAAATTTGAGTAAACAATCAAATCTTTGCATCAACCGCATCCTAAAATCATAGGAGACAACCACAAAAAGTCGTATAGAATGGATTTGTTTTATCCCAAATGCATATAATAATTACCCAATTTTGATAAACAGTTAAAAAGTTATGCCTATAATAGAATCTTTCAAAATACAATGCAAAGAGCTCGAATATCCCCTAGTTATGCACTACATGCATCGACAACAACCATTCAGGGTAGAAATTGAAATTCTAGTTAAATTTGAGTAACAAACCAAAACGTTTGCCTCAATAATATACTAAAATTATAGGAAAAAACCACAAAATGATTCAAGCCCGAATATCCCCTAGTCATGCACTGCATGCAATAGTAACAACCGCACATGGCAGATTTCGAAATTCATGTTAAATTTGAGTAAAATACAAAAATTTGGCATCAATAACATCTTAAAATCATATGAGACAACCATACAATGTTTCAAGCCAAAATTAAATGCCTAACTGATTTAATTAAACAAGAAAAATTAACGACAAAATCAAGAAAAGAAATAGAAATGTTTTTTTTTCAGAAGGGAGTTTTCAAGAATATTATGAAAATTCTGATAGATTGGATTTTTCTACCCCAAATGCATATTAAATTTGTCCAATTCTTATAAATAGTTCAAAATTTATACCAAAGATATAAGTTACCCTAGTGATGCATTACATGCAACAATAACAACCATAGACGGCAGAAATGGAAAGTCGTGTTAAATTTCAGTAAACAACCAAAACATTGTATCAATAACATCCTAAAGTCATTGGAAACAACCACAAAAAGTTTTCAGCCCAAATTTCTCCATCTAACGCACTACATGCAATAGTAACAACCATAGAAGGCAGTATTGGAAACATCATATAATCATTGAAAACAACCAGAAAAGGTTTCAAGCTCGTTTTTCCCCTAGTCATGCACTACATGCAATAGTAACATCGACACAGGGTAGCATAGGGAATTTATGTTAAATTTGACTAAACAAACAAAACTTTGTATCTATAACATCCTAAAATCTTAAGAAACAACCGCAATAAGTTTCAAGCCCGAATATCCCATAGTCATGCACTACTTGCAACATTAACAACCTCACATGGCTGAATTGGAACAACTAAAACTTTGCATCAATAACATCCTAAAATTATAGGAGACAACAACAAAAAGTTTCAAGCCAAAATTCAAAGCTTTACTAATTTGACTGAACATGAAAAATTCAAAATAAAAATAGAAATAAAATGGAAAAAGCATTTTTGTGGATTTTCAAAAGGGCCTTTATAGACAAAATGTTACAAATTCTGATACAATGGAATTCTCTACCCCAAATGCATATAAAATTTGTCAAATTTTGATATACGGTTCACAAGTTATGCCAAAGATATAATCTATCAAAATACTATACAAAGACCCCGAATTTCCCCTAGTGTTGCACGACATGCAATAGTAACAATCAAAGAAGGCAGAAATCGAGATTCATATTAAATTTGAGTAAACAACGAAAACATTGCAATAATAACATCCTAAAATCATAGGAAAAAACCACAAAATGTTTCAAGCCCGAATATCCCCTAGTCATGCACGACATGCAATAGTAACAACCACACAAGGCAGAATTGAAAATTCATGTTAAATTTGATATACAACCATAAATTTGGATCTATAACATCCTAAAATCAAAGGAGACAACAGAGAAAAATTTCCAGTCAAAATTAAATGACAAACTGATATAACTAAACAAGAAATTTGAAGATGAATTCAAAATTAAACTTGAAAAATAGAAAAGAAATGGAAAAAACAATTTGGATTTTATGGAGGGATTTTTCAGACGTGGTTTGAAAAGTATGATATAATGGATTTCTACCCCAAATGCATATATAATTAGTCCATTTTTGATAGACAATTCATAAGCTACGCCAAAAATAGAATTTATCAAAATAAGATGCAAAAAGCCCAAATTTCCCTAGTGATGCAGTACGTGCATTAGTGACAACTTGTCAGGACAGAAATAGAAATTCATGCTAAATTTGAGTACACAACCAAATCTTTGCAGCAGTAACATCCTAAAATAATGGGAAACAACCAAAAAAATTTTGAAGTCCGAAATTCCCATAGTCATGCAACAGTAACAACCACATAGGGTAGAATAGGAAATTCATGTTAAATATGAGTAAACACCCAAAACATTGCTTGAATAACATCCTAAAATCATAGGAGATAACAAAAAAATATTTCAAGCCAAAATTTAAAGCCTATCTCATTTATTAAACAAGAAAAGTTCAAAATAAAACTTCAAAAATTGGAAAGAAATGGAAAAAGGTTTCTTTGTGGATTTTAATGGTGATTTTTTCATATGTAGTATAAAAAGTGTGATAGAATGGATTTTCTACCCCAAATGCATATAAAATTAGACCAAATCTGATAAAATGTTTAAAAGTCATGCCAAAAACATTGCATCTATAACATCCTAAAATCTAAGGAAACAACCAAAATTAGTTTCAAGCCTGAATTTCCCATAGTGACGCACTACATGCAACATTAACAACGTCGTAGGTCTGAATTAGAAATTCATGTTATATTTGAGTAAACAACCAAAACATTGCATCAATAACATCCTAAAATCATAGGAGACAATGACAGAAATTTCAAGCCGAAATTCATAGCCTTATGATTTAACTAAACAAGAAAAATTCAAAATAAAAAAGAAATGCAAAAAGGGTTTTTGTGGAATTTCAAGTGGGAGTTTTCAGATGTAGTATGAAAATTATGATAGAATGGATTTTTCTACACTAAATGCATATAAAATTTGTCAAAGTTTGATAAACAATTCAAAAGTTATGCCAAAAATAGAATTTATAAAAATATTATGAAATGTTTCCGAAATTCACCTAGTGTTGCACTACATGCAACAATAAGAACCAGACAAGGCATAATTGGAGATTCATGTTAAATTTGAGTAAACAACAAAAACATTGCAATAATAACATCGTAAAATCATAGAGAAAAACCACATGACCTTTCAAGGCCGAATTTGTCATAGTCATGGACCACATGCAACAATAACAACCATAGAGGGAAAAATTGGAATTCTTGTTAAATTTGAGTTAACAATCAAAACTGGGCATCAATAACATTCTAAAATCATAGGAGTCAACCACAAAATGTTTGAATCCAAAATTCATAGCCAAATTGATTTAACAGAACAAGAACAATTCTAAGTAAAAATTCAAAAATAGAAAAGAAATGGATTTTCAAGAAGTAGTTTTCGGATGTATTGTGATAATTCTAATAGAATGTATTTTTCTACCCCAAATGCCTATAAAAAATTTTCAATTCTGGTACACAGTTCAAAAGTTAAGCCATAAATAAAATTTATCAAAATATTATGCAAAGAGCCTGAATTTTCCCTAGTAATGCACTACATACAACAGTAACAAGTAGACATGGCAGCAAAGGATATTCAAGTTAAAATTGAGTAAACAACCAAAACATTGCATCCATAACATCATAACATCAGAGGAAACAACCACAAAAAGTTTCAACTCTGAATTTCCCCTAGTCATGCACGACATGCAATAGCAACAACCACATAGGGTAGAATTGGAAATTCATTTTAATTTTAGTAAAAAACCAAAACTTTACATTAATAAAATCCTAAATTCAAAAGAGACAACCACAAAAAATTTCAAGCCACAATTTATAGCCTAATCGATATAACTGTCAAAGAAAATTTCGACACAAATTCAATATAAAACGTCAAAAATAGAAAAGAAATGGAAAAAATGTTTTTTTTTTGGATTTTCAGGTGGAAGGTTTTAGATGTGGTTTGAAAATTATAATATAATGGACTTTCTACCCCAAATGCATATAAAATTAAACCAATTCTGATAAACAATTCAAAAGTTACGCCAAAAATAGAATTTATCAAAATACTTTGTAAAGAGCCCAAATTTCCCCTAGTGATGCAGTACATGCAATAGTAACAAGTAGTCTAGGCATAAATAAATATTCATGTTAAATTTGACTAAACAACCAAATCTTTGCATAAGTTATATCCTAAAATAATAGGAAACAACCACAAAAATTTGAAGCCCGAAATTCCCCAAGTCATGCACGACATGCAACAATAACAACCACAAAGGGTAGAATTGGAAATTCATGTTAAATTTGATTAAACACCCAAAACATTGCCTCAATAACATCCTAAAATCCTAAGAGATAACAACAAAAGATTTCAAGCCAAAATTCAAAGCCTAACTGATTTCTCTGAACAAGACAAATTGAAGACAAATTCAAAATTAAACTTCAGAAATTGGAAAGAAATGGAAAAAGGTTTTTTTTTTGGATTTTCATGGTGAAGTTTTTAGATGTAGTAAAAAAAGTTTGATAGAATTGATTCTTCGAACCCAAATGCATATAAAATTAGCCCAATTCTGATAAAATGTTTAAAAGTTATGCCAAAGATAATTTTTTTTCAAAATACTATGCAAAGAGTTTGAATTTCCCATTGTGATGCACTACATGGAACAGTAACAACAAGACAGGGCAGAAATGGAAAGTCATGTTAAATTTGTGTAAAAAACCAAACCATTGCATCTATAACATCCTAAAGTCATAGGAAACAACCACAATAAGTTTCAACCCCAAAAATCCCATAGTGATACACTACATGCAACATTAATAACGTTGGAGGGCTAAATTAGAAATTTATGTTAAATTCGAGTAAACAACTAAAACATTGCATAAATAACATCCTAAAATCATAGGAGACAATGACAAAAATTTCCAAGCCAAAATTCCAAGCTTTACGGATTTAACTTAACACGAAAAATTCAATATAAAACTTCAAAAATAGAAAACAAATGGAAAAAAGGGTTTTTTTGGATTTTCGGGAGGGAGTTTTTAGGTGTGGTTTGAAAAGTATGATATAATGGACTTTCTACCCCAAATGAATATAAAATTAAACCAATTTTGATAAACAATTCAAAAGTTATGCAAAGAATAGAATTTATCAAAATACAATGCAAAGAGCCCAAATTTCCCCTAGTGATGCAGTACATGCAATAGTAACAACTACTCAGGACAAAAATAGAAATTCATGCTAAATTTGAGTAAACAACCAAATCTTTGCATCAGTAACATCCTAAAATAATAGGAAACAAACACCAAAAGTTTGAATTCCGAAATTCACATAGTCATGCACGACATGCAATAGTAAGAACCACATAGGGTAGAATAAGAAATTCATGTTAAATATGAGTGAACACCCAAAACATTGCTTCAATAATATCCTAATATCATCTGAGATAAGAAAAAAATATTTCAAGCGAAACTTCAAAGCCTATCTGATCAAGAAAAATTCAAAATAAAACTTCAAAAATTGGAAAAAGGTTATTTTTCTATTTTAATGGTGATTTTCTCATATGTAGTATAAAAAGTCCGATACGACGGATTTTTTTACCCCAAATGAATATGAAATTAAACCAACTCTGATAAACAATTCAATAGCAATGCCAAGAATAGAATTTATCAAAATATTATGCAAAAAGCCCAAAATTTCCCTAGTGATGCAGTACATGCCATAGTAACAACTAGTGAGGGCAGAAATAGAAATTCATGTTAAATTGGAGTAAACAAACAAAACTTTGCATCATTAACATTCTAAAGTCATAGTAAATAACCACAAAGAGTTTGAAGCCTGATATTCCCCTAGTCATGCACGACATGCAACAGTAACAACCACAAAGGGTAGAAATTGGAATTTCATGTTAATTTTGAGTAAACACCCAAAACATTCCTTCAATAACATCATGAAATCCTAAGAGATAAAAACATAAAATTTCAAGCCAAAATTCAAACCCTTACAGATTTATCTGTACAAGACAAATTCAAGACAAATTCACAATAAAACTTCAATAATTGGAAAGAAATGGAAAAACGGTGCTTATGCCAATTCTGATAAAATGTAGTGTAAAAAGTCTGATGGAGTGGATTCTTTAGCCCCAAATGCATATAAAATTAGCCCAATTCTGATAAAATATTCAAAAGTTATGCCAAAAATAAAATTTATGAAAATACTATGCAAAGAACCTGAATTTTCCTTTGTGATGCACTACATGCAACAGTAACAACAAGACATGGCATAAATGGAATTTCATGTTAAATTCGAGTAAACAACCAAAAATTACATAGATAACATCCTAAAATCATAAGAAACAACCACAATAAGTTTCAAGCCTGAAATTCCCATAGTGATGCACTACATGCTACATTAACAACGTCATAGGGCCGAATTGGAAATTCATGTAAAATTCGAGTAAACAACTGAAACATTGCATCAATAACAGCCTAAAATCATAGGAGATAATGAAAAAAAGTTTCAAGCCAAAATTCAAGGCTTTACTGATTTAACTGAACACGAAAAAATCAATATAAAACATGAAAAATAGAAAAGAAATGGAAAAAAGGATTTTTTTTTTTGGATTTTCAGGAGGGCGTTTTTGGATGTGGTTTGAAAAGTATGATATAATGGAGTTTCTACCCCAAACGCAAATGAAATTAAACGAATTCTGATGAACAATTCAAAAGTTATGCAAATAATGGAATTTATCAAAATATTGTGCAAGGAGCCCAAATTTCCTTTAGTGATGCAGCGCATGCAATAGTAACTACTAGTCAGGGAAAAAATAGAAATTCATGTTAAATTGGAGTAAACAACCAAAACTTGGCATCAGTAACATCCTATAGTCATAGTAAACAACCAGTAAAAGTTGCATGCTTGATATTCCCCTAGTCATGCACGACATGCAATAGTAACAACCACAAAGGATAGAATTGGAAATTGATGTTAAATTTGAGTAAACACCCAAAACATTGCATCAATAACATCCTAAAATCCTAAGAGATTAAAACAAAAAATTTCAAGCAAAAATGCAAAGCCTAACTGTTTTAACTGTACAAGACAAATTCAAAATAAAACTTCAAAAATTGGAATGAAATGGAAAAACGATTATGCCAAAAATAAAATTAGCCCAATTCTTCTAAAATGTTCAAAAGTTATGCCAAAAATAAAATATATCAAAATAATATGCAAAGAGGCCGAATTTCCCATTGTGATGCATTACATGCAACAATAACAACCAGACAGGGCAGAAATGGAAATTCATGTTAAATTTGTGTAAAAAACCCAAACATTGCATCTATAACATCCTAAAATCATAGGAAACAACCAGAATAAGTTTAAAGGCCGAAATTCCCATAGTGATGCACTACATGCAACATTAACAACGTCACAGGACTGAATTGGAAATTCATGTTAAATTCGAGTAAACAACCAAAACATTGCATTAATAACATCCTAAAATCATAGGAGACAATGACAAAAAGTTTCAAGCCAAAATTCAAGGCTTTACTGATTTAACTGAATACGAAAAAATCAATATAAAACTTCAAAAATAGAAAAGAAATGGAAAAAAGCTTTTTTTTTTTGGATTTCCGCGAAGGATTTTTTAGATGTGGTTTGAAAAGTATGATATAATGGACTTTCTACCCCAAATGCATATGAAATTAAACCAATTCTGATAAAGAGTTCAAAATTTATGCCAAGAATAGAATTTATCAAAATACTATGCAAAAAGTCCAAAATTTCTCTAGTGATGTAGTAGATGCAATAGTAACTACTAGTCAGGGCAAAAATAGAAATTCATGTTAAATTGGAGTAAACAACCTAAAGTTTGCATCAGTAACATCCTAAAGTCATAGTAAACAACCACAAAAACTTTGAAGCCTGATATTCCCCTAGTCATGCACGACATGCGATAGTAACAACCACAAAGGGTAGAATTGGAAATTCATGTTAAATTTCAGTAAACACCCAAAACATTGCTTCAATAATATCCTAAAATCCTAAGAGATAAAAACAAAAAATTTCAAGCAAAAGTTCAAAATTGGTTTATTTGTACAAGAAAAATTCAAAATAAAACTTCAAAATATGGAATTAAATGGAAAAAGGGTATTTTTTTGGATTTTCATGGTGACGTTTTTAGATGTAGTAGAAAAAGTCTGATAGAATGGCTTTTTGTATCCCAAAAACGTATAAAATTAGCCCAATTCTGATAAAATGTTTCAAAGTTATGCCAAAAATAAAAGTTATCAAAATACTATGCAAAGAGCCCGAATTTCCCATTGTGATGCACTGCATGCAACAGTAACAACAAGACAGGGCAGAAATCGAAATTCATGTTAAATTTGTGTAAAAGTCCAAAACATTGCATCTATAACATCATAAAATCATAGGAAACAACCACAATAAGTTTGAAGCCCGAAATTCCCATAGTGATGCACTACATGCAAAATTAACAATGTCATGGGGCTTAATTGGAAATTCATGTTAAATTTGAGTAAACAACCAAAACATTGCATCAATTACATCCTAAAATCATAGGAGATTATGACAAAAAGTTTGAAGCCAAAATTCAAAGCTTTACTGATTTAACTGAACACGAAAAATTTAATATCAAACTTCAAAAATTGAAAAGAAATGGAAAAAAAAGGTTGTTATTTTATTTTCCGGAGGGAGCTTTTAGATGTCGTTTGAAAAGTTTGGTATAATGGAATTTCTACCCTAAATACATATGAAATTAAACCAATTCTGATAAATAGTTCAAAAGTTATGCCAAGAATAGAATTTATGAAAAGTCTGATAGAATGAATTTTTCTACCCGAAATGCATATAAAATTTGTCCAATGCTGATGAACATTTCAAAAGTGTGGACAAAAATATAATTTGCAAAAATACTAAGCAAAAAATCCGAATTTCCCCTACTGATTCACTACATGCAACAATAACAACCAGACAGGGTAGAATTGGAAATTCATCTTAATTTTGAGTAAACAACCAAAACTATACATCAATAACATCAAAAAATCATAGGAAACAACCGCAACAGTAACATCCGAATTTCCCCTTGTCATGCACTACATACATTAGTAACAACCACAAATGGCAGAATTGGAAATTCATGTGAAATTGGAGTAAACAACTGAAATTTTGAATCATCAACATCCTAAAATCAGAGGAAATAACCACCAAAATTTTCTAGCCAAAATGCAAAACCTAACTGATTTAACTGAACATGAATAATTCAATACATCTTCAAAATAAAATTTTAAAAATAAAAAAAATAAATGGAGAAAAACTGTTTTTTTATTTATTTTCAAAATGGTGTTTCAGACGTAGTGTGAAAATTCTGATAAAATGGGTTTTTATACCCCAAATAAATATAAATTTTTTCAAATTCTGATACATAATTCAAAAGTTATGCAAAAAATAGAGTTTATGAAAATACTATGCAAAGAACGCAAATTCCCCCTAGTCACGCACTACATGCAACAATAACAACCAGACAAGTTAGAAATAGAAATTCATGATATAATTCAGTAAATAACCAACACTTTGCTTTGATAACATCCTAAAATCATACGAAATAAACACAAAAAGTTTCTAGCCTGAGTTTCCCCTAGTCATGCACTACATGCAACAGTAACAATCAAAACTTAGCATCAATAACATCTTAAAATCCTAACTAAACAGGATAAATTCAAAACAAATGCAATATAAAACTTCTAAATTTTCCAATTATGATAAACAGTTACAAAGTTATGCCAACAATAGAATTTATCAAAACACTATATAAAGAGCCTGAATTTCCCATAATGATGCACTACATGCAACAACAACAACCAGTCAGAGCCAAAATGGAAATTCATGGGAAATTTGAGTAAACAACCAAAATATTACATCAATAACATCCTAAAATCATAGGAAATAACAACAAAATGTTTCAACAACGAATTTCCCTTAGTCATGAACTACATGCAACAATAATAACAACAAAGTGTATCAAGCCAAAATTTAAAGCCTAACTGATTTAAAGGAACAAGAATAATACATGCCAAATTCAAAATAAAACTTCAAAACTAGAAAAGAAATGGAAAATAGGTTTTTTTATATTTTAGGGCGGGATGTTTTAAGACGTAGTATGAAAGGTCTGATAGATTTGATCTTCTACCCCAAATGCTTATAAAATTTATCTAATTCTGATAATCAGTTCAAAAGTTATGCCAAAAATAGAATTTATTTAAATACTATGCAAAGAGATTGAATTCCCCTAGTGATGCAATACATGCAAAGAAACGAACGGACATTGCAGAAATGAAAATTCATGTAAATTTGAGTAAACAACCAAAACTTTGCATCAATAACATCCTAAAATCATAGGAAACAACTACAACAAGTTTCAAGCCCGAATTGCCGCTAGTCATGTACTACATGCAACAACAACAATCACACAAAGCAGAACTGGATATTCATGTTAATTTGAGTAAATAACTAAAACTTTGCATAATTAACATCCTCAAATCATAGGATATAACCACAAAAATTTTCAGGCCAATATTCAAAGTGTAGCTGATTTAACTAAACTAGAAAAATTCAAGACAAATTCAATATCAAACTTCAAATATAAAAAAGAAATGGAAAAAAGTTTTTTATTTAATTTGAGGACGGAGTTTACTGACATTGTATGAAAATTCTTATGGATTGGAATTTCAAACCCAAATGCATATAATATTCGCCCAATTCTGATAATCGGTTCCAAAGTTATACCAAAAATAGAATTTATCAAAATACTATGCAAAGAGCCTGAGTTTCCCTAGTGATGCACTACATGCCACAATAACTACCAGACATGGCAGAAATGGAAATTCATGTTAAAATTGAGGGAACAACAAAAGTTTGGAACAATAACATCCTAAAATCATTGGAGACAACCATAAAAAGCGTGAAGCCAAAATTCAAACCCCAACTGATTTAACTGCATAACAAAATTCAAGAAAAATTGAAACTAAAACTTCAAAAATAGAAAAGATCAATGGAAAAAATGGGTATTTTTGTATTTTGAAGAGGGAGTTTTCAGATAGAGTATGAAAAGTCTGATAGAATGGATTCTTCTACCCATAATGAATATATTAATTGTTCAATTCTGATAAATAACTCAAACGTTATGCCGAAATAGAATTTATCAAAATACTATGCAAGGAGCCCGAATTTCCCATAGTGATGCACTACATCCAACAGTAACAACCAGACAGGGCATAAACGAAAATTCATGTTAAATTTGAGTAAACAACCAAAACATTGCCTCAATAACAACCTAAAATCATAGGTTGCCACCACAAAAAGTTTCAATCTTGAATTTTCCCTATACATGCACTACATGCAACAATAACAACCACGTAGGGCAGATTTGAAAATTCATGCTAAATTTGAGTGAAGAATCTAAACTTTGCATCAATAACATTCTAAAATCACAGGAAGAACAACATAATTTATTAAAATACTATACAAAGAGCCTGAATTTACCCTAGTCTTACACTACGTGCAACAGTGACAACCATAAGAGAAGAAATTGAAATTCACGTTGAATTTGAGTATGCAACCAAAACTTTTGCATCAATTACATCCTAAAATCGTAGGAGTCAACCACAAAACGTTTCAAGCCAGTAGTCAAAACGTAACTGAATTAATTGAACAAGAAAAATTCAAGAGAAATTCAAAGTAGAAAAGAAAAGGAAAAATGTGTTTTTTGGATTTTCATGAGGGATTTTTTCGGCGTAGAGTGAAAAGTATGATAGAAAGAATTTTTCTAAACCAAATGCATATAACATTTGTGCAATTCTAGTAAACAATTCAAAAGTCATGAAAAACAATTATCAAAATACTATAAAATGAGCCCAAAATTCCCCTAGCGATGCACTACATGAAACATCAACAACCACAAGTGGCCGAAATGGAAATTCTTGTTAAATTTTAGTAAACAACCAAAACATTGCATCGAAAACATCCTAAAATCATTGGAAACAACCACAAAAAGTTTCTAGCCCGAATTTCCTCTAGTCATGCACTACATGCAACAATAACCACCACACAGGGCAATATTGGAAATTCATGTTAAATTTGAGTAAATAACAAGAAAATGTTTCAACATCGAATTTCCCCTAGTCATATAGGAGATAATAAGAAAATGTTTCAACACCGAATTTCCCCTAGTCATGCACAATGACAACCACATAGGGCAGAAATGATGTTTCATGTTAAATTTGAGTTAACAACTAAAATTTTGCATCCTTATCATTCTAAAGTAACATTAAAAAACCACCAAAATTTTGAAGCCAAAATTCAATGTCAAACTACTTTAAATGAACAGAAAAAAATCGAGCAAATTCAAAATAATCCATCAAAATAGAAAAGAAACGAAAAATGTTTTTTTCTGAATTTTGAGGAGGAAATTTTCAAACATAGTGTGAAAATTCTGTTAGAATGGAATTTTCTATAACAAATGCTTAAAAGTTTCATCAAAATACTATTCAAAGAACCCGAATTTCCCCTAGTGAAGCACTACAATCAAGAGTAACTACCAATTAGGGTAGAAATTGAAATTCATGTTAAATTTGAGTAAACAAATAAAATTTTTTGCATCATTAACATTCTAAAGTAAAGAACCATGGCAAAAAATTTTAACACAAAATATGCTCTAACTCTCTTAAAAATGCAACATGCAAGTTATGGCTTCAGTTTTGAAAACGCAGTTTATAAAGAATTACTTCAGCAACCCAGTTAATCGATTAAGACCTTGGTTAATCGATTAACGTGTTTCAAAAACGTAACTGATTCTGTTTTTTCAAGTTTTCAGTTTCAACAACTTTTCAAAAACTTATGTTAATCGATTAAAACATGCCTTAATCGATTAACTGCATATTTCCAAGTGTATTTTCAAATTGCAAAACTCAAATACGTTATATGCACTTAATTTATACATGTTCAACACTAAGTTTATGCCTAGGATGCATAAATTACATGTATTTATGTGATGCATGAACATATTATAAAGGACATAACTCAAAACTATAATGATTTAAACTTTTATGCATATGAGACATGTATTGCGTTTACCTAAGCCTTAGACTCAACCTAAACTAATTACAAGTCTAAGTCTAATACCAATCTTGAGACTTAAGCACGTTGATTTGTTGATGATCTTCAAGCT
>NW_017727473.1:413844-415414 GCF_001865875.1 Lupinus angustifolius | reverse complement strand
ATAAGCAATGTAGTGCAATAACTAGCTTAATTTATGCACCATAAAATCTCATATGATCAAGAACCATTCACATAACCACATAAGCTATTTTGACATAATTAAACACAAAAATAAGAACATAGCATAAAGAGTAAAAATATCCAGCAACCATACAAACCAGACAATGTCAAACAGAGACAAAAAAAAGGCACAAATAAGACTTGAAACAGTAACAACAACTGAGTCCATAAAGTGCAATAAAGAAGAAATAAACCTAAGGGTAAGATATCCTAGGTCTAAAGTCTTCTAAACTATGGTTGAGGTGGAGGAAGATCAATGTCATCATCAGGAATAGCAATATTCTGGTCACCCCTGATTAGCATAGACAACTTCTGAAATTCAGAACAAAAGAATGCATTCTGAGCTTCAGCAGTAGATCGAATAAAAGTATTCTGAGCTTCAGCTGTTGATTGAATCAGATTTCTCACCGACTGATATTGGTTGTCTGAATAGGCAGTTTGACGCTCTTCATACTGTTCCATACCTGCAAAGTATGAGTCCTTCAACCCTTGCAAATGAAGATCCATGCGGTTGTTGAGCCTTTGCTCCATAGCTTCCATCTGAGCCATACCGAAAACAGAATCATGTGATGCTGTCCTAGAGGGCTCCCCCTAATTTGTAGCATTCTAATCACCCATGCCACCCTGATCATCATAACTGGACAGCTCCGTATCAATAACTGGACAGCTCCGTAGCAAAGCTGTGTCTGATGGCTAGATCTGACAATGATGGGAATTCAGACTCACACGAAGATAATCATGAGGTATATTCTGACACCTCATCCACTTCGGATGATTCACCTCCTTATGATGTTTTATATGAGGCTTATGTCGAGTTACATGAGGAACTTTGGCTAGAATTAACATTGATAGAAAAAGGGTAATCCTTATAAATGAACAAAAAATAAGCCAACTGCAAAAAGAATTAGATGAAGTAAAACTGGAGAATGAAACATTAGATCTCATCTATTCTTGTAGCTCATGTAACTGCTCTCCTAATAATTTATGACAAAAACCCGTCTGTCAGACTTGCGAGACTTTGCAAGAAGACAATTTTAAACTTAAAGAAAAACTCACATGTCTCACAAACAGTCAACAGCAACTAGACACCTTGCTTAATCAAACAAGAAACGTTGGTGATCGTACAGGACTAGGTTATACTCGCAATTCTAAAAATAAAAGACCATATAGAAAACCTGTAGCTCATACTAAAAATAAACATTATAAGCACACACCTACATGTTTTTATTGCAATACATATGGTCATACTTCACATTCATGTTATATTAGAAATTATGGTATACCTAGCGGCGTTTATGTATGGTTAAAGAAGGGAGATGACTCCCTGATCACTAACAGAAAAGGACCCAACATAAATTGGGTACCTGAGAAAAGCAAGTGATCTGTTTTGCAAGTATATCTTTGAACACAAGGACAAAAGTGGTACTTAGACAGTGGGTGTTCGAAACATATGACAGGTGACAGATCAAACTTCCTAGATCTCTCACTTAAAGGAAAAGGATACGTCACTT
>NW_017727473.1:412804-413744 GCF_001865875.1 Lupinus angustifolius | reverse complement strand
TTGATGATTTCTCCTGATTTACATGGACATTATTTTTAACTGCAAAAAGCGATGCGTTCAAATTTGTTAAAAATCTTGCCAAGCAAATCCAAAACCAACTTAACCTGAAAATAGTATATATACGAAGTGATCACGGGGGAGAATTTGAGAACTTTCAGTTCGACAAATTCTATGATAAGCATGGCATTTTGCATCAGTTCTCTGCTCCTCGCACTCCACAACAAAATGGAGTTGTTGAGAGGAAAAATCGCGTTTCAGAAGAATTAGCGAGAACCATGCTTAATGAAATTAACACCCCCAAATACTTCTGGGCAGATGCAGTACATACTGCATGTTATGTTATAAATCGAGTACTACTAAGGACAAATATAAGTAAAACTCCTTATGAACTTTTAAAAGGCCGTAAACCAAACATATCCCATCTTCACGCTTCCAGATACAAATGTTTTATATTAAATAATGGAAAGTGAGCTTTAGGAAAATTTGATTCAAAAGCCGATGAGGGAATATTTTTGGGATACTCGATTCATAGCAAAGCCTTTAGAGTCTTTAATAAATATTTAATGCAAGTAGAAGAGTCTATCCATGTACAATTTGACGAATCTTCTCCAAAAGAGAAGAGAAAGGTCGTATCTGATGATGTTTCAGGTGCTTTAGAGGAAGCATACTCCAAGGACGTGGATAATGAAAAAGCAACCAATGAAGAATGTCAAACCAAATCTCAGGATCATTCTGATATGCCAGCTGTGTGGAAAACCAAGAAAGCTCACCCAATCGACAAAGTAATAGGTGACATATCTACGGGAGTGGTAACCTGTAGTTCCTCACAAAATTTCTGTAATTTTGTAGCTTTTGTGTCTCAGATTGAGCCTAAGACCATTGATGAGGCCATTGAGGATGTGCACTGGGGTATAGCTATGCAAGAAGAGCTAAACCAGTT
>NW_017727473.1:388925-412704 GCF_001865875.1 Lupinus angustifolius | reverse complement strand
CTATGGTCTTAAGTAAGCTCCTAGAGCTTGGTATGATAGACTAAGTACCTTTCTTTTGGAAAAAAGGGTTCGAAAGAGGCTTGGTTGACACAATGCTTTTTATTCGTAAATCAGAAAATCATGTATTACTTGTACAAATCTATGTGGATGACATAATATTTGGATCTACTAATGATATTTTGTGTAAAGAGTTTTCTGAGATGATGTCGGGGGAGTTCGAAATGTCTATGATGGGAGAACTCACATTCTTTCTAGGATTGCAGATAAAGCAGCTAGAAAGTGGGATATTCATCCATCAGGCAAAATACTGCAAAGAGCTACTTAAGAAATTTGATATGGATAAATGTAAGGAAGCCTCCACTTCTATGGCATCTGCTTGCTACCTAGACAAGGACGAAAAAGGAAAAGCAATCGAGGTAACGAAGTATCGTGGTATAATTGGGTCATTACTTTACTTAACTGCAAGTCGACCTGATATCATGTTTAGTGTATGCATGTGTGCGAGATTTCAATCATCACCTAGAGAATCACATTATATAACTGTTAAAAGAATCATGAGATATTTAAAAGGAACAACTAACATGGGATTATGGTATCCTCGGGATGCCTCACTATCCTTGGTGGGTTATTCCGATTCCGATTTCGCCGGATGTAAATTGGATCGGAAAAGCACTAGTGGTACTTGTCCCTTGCTGGGCAGTTCATTGGTTGCATGTCACAGTAAAAAGGAAGCCTGTGTTGCTTTGTCCACCGCCGAAGCGGAATATATTGCCGCTGGTGTGTGTTGCGCTCAAATCCTTTGGATGAAATAGCAACTTAAGGACTTTGGTCTTAAACTTGAAAAGATCCCCATTAAATGCGATAATACAAGTGCCATAAACCTATCCAAGAATCCCGTTTTGCATTCTAGAACAAAGCATATAGAAATTAGACATCATTTTTTACGTGATCATGTACAAAAAGGTGACTGCGTTCTTGAATTTGTTGAAACATCTAAATAGTTAGCAGATATTTTCACCAAGCCCCTTCCCAGGGATACTTTCTATGTTCTAAGGAGAGAACTTGGAATTCTTGATGAACAATATCTTGATTAAAAATTGTTTAGTTGTTTGAATTATTGCCTTGCCTCTATATGCCTATTTATTTCTTGATTAAATGATATATGTTGAAATGAAAAATTATATCTCTTGATTAACTATGTTCGTGATTACAAATGTTTCGATTGATCCGTTAAAATGCATGCATGAGTCTTAAAAAGTTGAAACCGTTCTGCTGCCTGAAAATCACTTTTTTACCGTCTTTAATCGATTAAACACTTGGTGTTAATCGATTACATGGGCATCAGTTTTTGAAAAATCAAATTTTACATGGTTTTAATCGATTAAACCTGCTCGTTAATCGATTAAAACCAGTATTTTAAAGGCAGACAGCATCTCGGTTTTACNNCACTTTTTTCGGCACTTTCTCCACCTCTTTTACGCTTTGAGTCTCTGAATCCGTTACTCAACTGCTCCAAGTGCACTAAGGTAGGAAAAACCTCATCCTAACCCTCTCAAACCATCAAGAAATCTCACTTGATCATCCTCATTCCACTACATTCCCAATTTTTCCACCAAATTAAACCCTAGGTTAGGTTTGCCTAAATCCTTCTCTGCTCATTCAACATCAATTCGGTTTCTTCAAATTCAATGGAGCAAGGTCGCACAAAAAGGGTCAAGACTACAACCAACCGTGTACAAAGAACGGAAGCTGGTTCACCTTCCACTCGGGACCGCGGTGACCCATATTACTCACTCATCATTGAGGAACACATGAACACTCTTTAAGGACTTCCACATTGGAGGAGAAAGAATGAACAATTTGCATAAGATCTCATTACTCATATGTTATTTTATAATATTGGAATTTGTAAAGGTTGAATGTAGCTGAAGTCATTGGTGATTTAACAAATCTATTGTAAATGTTGTGGAGTTGGACATGCTTGTCATGAGTTTGATAGCCTGTCTGGGAGAGATATTATATTTTTCAGAAAGTAGACATTTAACAATGCTTCCTTCATTGAGCGCTATTAAATGTCTAATTTCTACAGCGCTTCAAAAAACGTTGTTAAATATAACCTTATGTACTACTTCGCTCACATAGAAAGCATCCCGAAAATGCTTCTTAAATGACAATTTTAAGCGATGTTGTTTTGTTATTCTAGCTTAGTGTAAACAAGAAAAATACATGAGAAATTTAAAATAAAACTCCAAAATTTTAAATGAAAAGGAAAAAGTTTGTTTTTGGATTTTCATTAGGAAGTTTTCAGACATAGTATCAAAAGTCTGATTGAATGGACCTAACCCAAATCCATATAAAATTAGTCCTATTCTGATAAACCATTCGAAAGTTATGTTTAAAAAATAAAATTTGTCAAAATAATATGTAAAGAGCTTGAATATTTCCTAGTGATGCACTACATGCAATAGAAACAACCAGACCGAGCATATTTGAAAATTCATTCTAAAATTGAGAAAACAACCTGAACATTGCATCGTTAACATCCTAAAATCAAAAGAAACACCTACAAAAACTTTTTAGACCAAATTTATTCTAGTCATGCACTACATGCAAAAGTAACAACCGTACAGGGCAAAATTGGAAATTCATGTTAAATATGAGTTAACCACCAAAACCTAGCATAAATAACATCGTAAAAATATGGGTGTCAACCACGAAAAAATTCAAGCCAAGATTGAAAGCCTGATTGATTTATCTGAACAAGAAAAATTCAAATAAAAAATATGAAAGGAATGGAAAAGGTGTTTTTTTGGATTTTCATGATGGAGATTTTAGATGTAGTGTGCTAAGTCTGATATAATGAATTTTTCTACCCCAAATGCAAAGAAAATTTGTCAAATTCTGATAAACATTTCAAAAGTTATGCCAAAAATAGGATTTATCAAAATATTGTGCAATGGGCCCCAATTTCCCCTAGTGATGCACTACATGCAACAATAACAACCAAACATGGTAGAAATGGAACATCATGTTTAATTTGAGTAAACAACCAAAACATTGCATCAATAACATCATAAAATTATATGAAACAAGAAAAAAAAAATTCAATCCCGAATTTCCCCTAGTCATGCAGTACATGCAACAATAACAAAGAGCCCAAATTAGTTAAGAAAACATTAATAATAGAAAAGAAATGGAAATAATGATTTTTTTTTTTTGGATTTTCAGGAGGGAATTTTCAGATGTTGAATGAAAAGTTTGATAGATTGGATTTTTCTACCCTAAATGCATATAAAATTAGTCAAATTCTGATAAACAGTTCGAAAGTTATGCCAAAAATAGAATTTACCAAAATACTATTCAAAGAGCCCAAATTTCCCCTAATGATACACTACATGCAACAATAACAACAAGATTCGGCAGAAATGGAAATGCATGCTATATTTGAGTCAAACAACTAAAACGTTGCATTAATAACATCCTAAAATCAAAGGAAACAACCACAAAAAGTTTCAAGCCCGAATTTCCCATAGTCATGCACTACATAGGAGACAACGACAAAAAGTTTCAAGCCAAAATTCAAACCCGTATTCATTTAACTAAATAAGAAAATTTCAAAATAAAGATTTAAAAATAGAAAAGAAATGGAAAAAAGGTGAAAATTCTGAACATTGCATCAATAACATCCATAAATCATAGGAAACAATAACAAAAAGTTTCAAGCCAAAATGGAAATTAAATTTGTCAAAATCTGGTTAACAGTTCAAAACTTAAGCCAAAAATAGTATTTATGAAAATACTATACAAAGAGCCTGAATTTCCCCGAGTGATGCACTACTTGCAAGGGTCACAAGCAGACATGGCATAAATGGTGATTACTGTTAAATTTGAGTAAACAACAAAAATATTGCAAAAAAAAAAACATCCTAAAATCATAAGTAAGAACCACTACAAGTTTCTAGCCTGAATTTCCCTCTAATGAAGCACTAGATGCAACAATAACAACCACACATGGCGTAATCAGAAATTCTTGTTAAATTTGAGTAAACAACCAAAACATTACACCAATAACATTCTAAAATAATAGGAGACAACCACAAAAAATTTCAAGCCAAAATTTATAGCATAACTGATTTAAGTGAACAAGAAAAATTCAAGAGAAATGGAAAAAGTGTTTTTTGGATTTTCAGGAGGGAGTTTTCAAACATAGTGTGACAAGTCTAATAGAATGGATTTCTCTATCCCAAATTCATATAAAATTTATCCAATTCTGATAAATAGTTCAACAGTTTTGCCAAAAATAGAATTTATCAAAATCCTACAAAAATTGCCCAAATTTCACCTACTGATGCATTACATGTAACAACAACAACCAGATAGGACCGAAATGGAAATTCATGTTAAATTTGAGTAAAGAACCAAAAGACTGCATAAAAAACATTCTAAAATTATAGGAAACAGGAAAAATGTTTCAACACCGAATTTCCTCTAGTCATGCACTACATGCAAAAATAATAACCACACAGGGCATACTTGGAAATTCATGTTAAATTTGAGTAAATACAAAATTTTGCATCATTATCATCCTAAAATCACATTAAATACCATAAAAATGTTTTAAGCCAAAATTCAAAATCTAAATAATTTATCTGCACAGGAAAAATTCGAGACAAATTCAAAATAAAACTTCAAAATACAAAAGAAATGGAAAAAGTTAATTTTTGAATTTTCAAGAGGGAATTTTCAAACAGTGTGAAAAGTCCAATAGAATGGATTTTTCTTCCCCAAATGTATATCAAATTTGACCAATTATGATAAACAGTTCAAAAGTCATGCCAAAAATAAAATTTATCAAAATACCATAGTGATGCACTACGTGCAACATTATCAACCTAGACAAGGCAGAAATGGAAATTCATCTTTAATTTGAGTATGCCACCAAAACTTTGCATCAATTATATCCTAAATTCAATTATATCAACACAAAATTTATAGTCTAATTGATTTAACTGAACAAGAAAACTTCAAGAGAAATTCAAAATAAAACTTAAAAAAAAACGAATGGAAAAAATTGTTTTCTAGATTTTCAGGAGGGAGTTTTCAAACATAGTGTGAAAAGTCTGATAGAATGGATTTTTCTATCACGTGCATATAAAATTTATCAAATTTTGATAAACAATTCAACAGTTATGCTAAAAATAGAATTTATCAAAATACTATGCAAAGAGCCAAAATTTCACCTAGTGATGCACTACATGCAACAATAACAACCAATCAGGGCAATAATTGAAATTCATGTTCAATTTCAGTAAATAACCAAAATTTTAAATTAATAACATTCTAAAATCACAGGAAACTACAACCAAAATTTTCTATCCAAAATTCCAATCCTAACTGAACCCCAAAAATGACGACAAATTCAAAATAAAACTTAAAAAATAGAAAAGAATTGGAAAAAAAATGTTTTTTTTTTCGATTTTCAGGAGGTAGTGTCGAAAGTCTGAAAGAATCTAATTTTCTACTTGAAATGCATATAAAATTTACCCAAATCTGATATATAGTTCAAAAGTTATGCAAAAAATAGAATCTTCCAAAATAGTATGCAAAGAGCCCAAATTTCCCCTAGTGATGCACTACATGCAACAGTAACAACAAGACAATGAAGAAATGGAAATTCATGTTAAAGTTGAGTAAACAATCAAAACTTTGCTACAATCACATCCTAAAATCATAGGAGACAACCACAAAATGTTTCAAACCAAAATTCAAACCAAAATTCAAACCATAAGTCATTTAACTGAACAAGAAAATTTGATAACAAATTCAAAATTAAACTTCAAAAATAGAAAAGAAATGGAAAAAATTAAATGGTTTTGTCATGATTTTCAGGAGGGACTTTCCCAATGTAGTATGACATGTCTAATAGAATGGATTGTTCTACCCCATAAATACCTTAAGATTTGTCCAATTCTGATAAACAATTCAAAAGTTATGTCAAAATAGAATTTATCAAAATATTATGCAATGAGCCCGAATTTCCCCTTGTGATGAACTACATGCAAGAGTAACAACCAGATAGGGAAGAAATGGAAATTCATGTTAAATTTGAGTGAACAACCAAAACTTTGCATCAATAACATCATTAAATCATTTGAAACAACCACAAAAAGTTCCAAGCTCGAATTTCCCCTTGTCATGCACAACATGCAACAATAACATTAACACAGGGCATGATTGGAAATTCATTCTAAATTTGAGTAAACAACCAAAACTTTGCATCATACACATCCTCAAATCATAGGAGACAACCACAAAAAGTTTAGGCCTAAATTCAAACCATAAATGATTTAACTGCACAAGAAAATTTCAAAATAAAACATCAAAAATAGTTAAGAAATTGAAAAAAGTTTATTTTTGGGTTTTCAGGAGGAATTTTTCAGATATGGTGTGAAAAGTCTGATGGAATGGATTTTTCTAACCCCAAATACATATAAACTTTACCCAATTTTGATTAATAGTTCAAAACTTATGCCTAAAATAGATTCTTTCCAAATACTATGCAAAGAGCCCGAATTTCCCCTAGTGATGCACTACATCCAAGAGTAATAACCAGACAGGGCAAAAATGTAAATTCATATTAAGTTTGAGTAAACAACCAAAACTTTGCATTAATAACATCATTAAATCATATGAAACAACCACAAAATGTTTCAAGCCCGAATTTCCTCTAGTCATGCACTACGTGCAACAATAACAATCACACAGGGCATGAATGGAAATTCATGCATGTTAAATTTAAGTAAACAACCAAAAATTTGCATCAATTACATCCTAAAATCATAGGAGACAACCCCAAAACGTTTCTTGCCAATAATCAAAGCGTAAATGATTTAACTGAATAAGAAAAATTCAAGAGAAATTCAAAATTAAACTTCAAAATAGTAAAGAAATGGAAAAATGTGTTTTTTGGATTTTCAGGAGGGAGTTTTTCGACTTAGATTGGCAAGTCTGATAGAATGAATTTTTCTACACCAAATGCACATAAATTTTGTCCAATTCTAATAAACAGTTCAAAAGTTATGCCAAAAATAGAATTTATCATAATAATATAAAATGTGCCTGAATTTCCCCTACTAATATGCACTACATGCAACTGCAACAACCAAACAAGGCCAAAATGGAAATTCATGTTAAATTTGAGTAAACGACCAAAAAATTGCATCAATAACATCCTGAAATCATAGGAAATAGCAACAAATTGTTTCAACACCGAATTTCCCCTAGTCATGCACAATGACAACCACACAGGGCAGAATTCAAAAATCATGTTAAATTTAAGTTAACAACCAAAATTTTGCATCATTATCGTTCTAGAATCACATTAAAATCCACCAAAAGTTTCATGCCAAAATATAAAATCTATCTAATTTAACTGTAGAGGAAAAATTCGAGACATATTCGAAATAACCCATCAAAATAGAAAAGAAATAGAAAAAGTTCTTTTTTGAATTTTTAGGATGGAGTTTTCAAACATATTGTGAAAATTCTGATAGAATGTATTTTTCTATCCTAAATGCTTATAAAATTTACCCAATTCTGAGGAACAATTCAATAATTATGCCAAATATAGAATTTATCAAAATACTATGCAAGCAGCCCGAGTTTCCCCTAGTGATGCACTACATGCAACCATAACAAACAATTAGGGAAGAAATTGAAATTCATGTTAAATTTAAGTAAAAAAATAAAACTTTTGCATCAATGACATTCTAAAATCATAGGAAACAACCACCAAAAGTTGCTATCCAAAATTCAAAGCCTAACTGATTTAACTGGACACGAAAAATTCAAGAGAAATTCCAAATAAAACATCAAACATAGAATAGAAATGTTAAAAAAAAAAGTGTGTTTGGGATTTTCAGGCGGAATTTTTCAGACAAATCGAGAAAAGTCTTATAGAATGGATTTTGGCTACCTGAAATACTTATAAAATTTACCCAATTTTGATAAACAGTTCAAAAATTATCCTTAAAATATAATCTTTCAAAATACTATGCAAAAAGAGCCCACATTTCCCCTGGTCATGCACTACATGCATGAGCACCAACCTGTCAGGGCAAAAATTGAAATTCAAGTTACATTTGAGTAAACAACCAAAACTTTTGCCTCTATAATATACAAAAATCATAGGAAACAATCACATAAATTTCCAAGCCCGAATTTCCCCTAGTCATGCACTACAACCAATAGTAACAACCACACAAGGCATATTTGGAAATTCATATTAAATTTGTGTAAACTACAAAAATTTGGCATCAATAACTTCATAAAATCACAAGAACGACCACAAAAAGTTTCTATAAAAAATTCATATCCTATTTGATTTACCAGAACACAAAACATTCAAGACTAATTCACAATAAAACATCAAAAATAGAAAAGAATTGGAAAATAGTGTTTTTTGGATTTAGAAGAGGGACCTATTGGACATATTGTGAAAAGTCTGATATAATGGTTTTTTCTACCCCAAATGCATATAATATTTATCGAATTCTGATAAGCAGATCAAAAGGGCCGAATTTCCCATAGTGATGCTCTACATGCAACAATAACAATAACAATAAGACAGGGCAGAAATGTAAATTCATGTTAAATTTTAGTAAACAACCAAAACTTGGCATTAATAAAATCCTAAAACTATGGGAAACAACCACAAAAGGTTTCATGCCCGAATTACTCCTAGTCATGCACTACATGCAATAATAACATCCACACAGGGCAAAATTGGAAATTCATGATAAATTGGACTAAACAACCAAAACTTTGCACCAATAACATCCCAAAATCATAGGAGACAACCACAAAATGTTTCAAGCCAAAATTCAAAGCCTAATTGATTTAAATGAACAATAAAAATTCCTGAGAAATTCAACATAAAACTTCAAAAATAGAAAAGAAATGAAAAAAGATTTTTTCTGGATTTTCTATAGGTAGTTTTCAGATGTAGTGTAAAAAGTCTTATAAAATGGATTTTTCTACCCCAAATGCATATACAATTTGTCCAATTCTGATTAACATTTCAAAAGTCTTGCAAAAAATAGAATTTGCTAAAATACTAAACAAAAACCCGTATTTCCCCTAGTGATTCACTATAGGTAACAGTAACAACGAGTTAGGGTAGTAATGGAAATTCATCTTAATATTAAATAAAAAACCAAAATTTTGCATCAATAACATCTAAAATCATAGGGAACAAACACAAAATGTTTCAAGACCAATTTCCCCTAGTCATGCACTACATGCAACAATAACAACCACATATGGCATAATTAGAAATTCATATTAAATTTGAGTAAACAACCACTAAAAGTTTCTTGCCAAAATTCAAAGCCTAACTGATTAAACTGCCTAGGAATAATACAATACAAATTCAAAATAAAACTTCAAAAATAATAATAAAAAAAGAAACGAAAAAAATGATGTTTTTTGGCTTTTCAGTATGGAGTTTACCGACATACTGTGAAAATTCTAATATAATGGATTTTTCTACCCCAAATAAATAAACAATTTGTCAAATTTGGATAAATAGTTCAAAAGTTATGCCAAAAATAGAATTTATGAAAATACTATGCAAAGAGCTCAAATCCCCCCTAGTGATGAACTATATGCAACACTAACAACTAGGCAAGGAAGAGATGGAAATTTTGTTGAAAGACTTTTCTTGCTTACTTGTTGAGGCAAGACTGTTTTTGATCGATTTATTTAGTTACATGTTTATTCTTTGCTCGCCATCTCGGCTTTGTTGGGAAGAATTCCCAACTCCGACATAATGGTTTCAAGAATATTCCATTTGATCAAAAACATAGCATTATTGAATTATTAACAACTTCAAACCATCTCGGTTTTGTGGAATAAATTCCAGCACTGGTTTACTGGTATGAATTTAGAAAATTAACACAAGTGATAATGAGCGATATTTATTTGCATTTCCTTTTATTAACTGAACTACTTCCTTATGGACGGTTGGTAAAGAATAAATGAATAAAGCAATAAATTGTTAGTTGCAGAATTTAAATGAAAGAAAGTAGATGTTTGTTGTTGAAATGTAAATGACTGGAAAAAAAGTTAGTAGTTAGATGACTCATTATGACTGTGTATTTTTCCTTTTCACAAAGATACAATTCATGAATTAAATTGCACATTGATTCAAGGTTTCTTTCTTTGTCAACAAATAAAATTTATCTAATAACACTTTACTATTTTACATTTGTATCTATTTCAAGATTCAATTGTAGTATAATATAGGGTTATGTCGAATCACAAGGAATTGCTTAATAGAATATTTATTATAAACATGTTATATTACTAATAAAGATTGAACATATTTTTGGTTTGTTTTATTTATGAAATTTTAACATCTAACAAGTAAACATAAACAACTAATATGCACAAATTCTTGAGGAGAAAATTTAGTTTGAATGATGGAAATATTTCTTAACATGTTTCTATGAAAAATGTTTATAAACGTTTTGTGTTATACTTTGGTTATTCCATACATCAGTTCATAAAATTTCCCCCCATTCCCCCAGCGAGAAAAAGTGATTTTCAAACCTTTCAAAATATACTAATCAATAGAAAATTGCCACTCGACGAAATAAGTTGTCACGCCATATTTCAGGCTCGGTAAACATTGATTAGGCTAGATTACAAGTTGCTTAAAATGGATGCTTTGATTTGGAAAATGAACTAAGGTGTATTCCTGCTTTTTAGTTCATTTGTCAAGACTATAAAAGGAAGCATTTTGGATCTTGAAATCAAGTTTTAGGTGATCAAGCTAAAACTGCTTTAAGCACTATCTAAAGAATTGAAATTGCCAAAGTAATAACTTAAACATAATTCAAAATAATGAAACAAGAAATTACAAGAAATATTAGTGAGCCAAAAATTCAACTAAGATTTAAGAGCATTAGTCATCTTAATCCAAGGATTTAAGACATTTTACCATGCACAAATGAGATTGCAAAATGAATTTTTGCATGTCATTTCATTACTCATTCTCCTCTTGAATTAAAGAGAAATTACAAAGAAAAAAATGTAGAATAAGAGAGAAATTTGGATGACACTATGTGTATGAATTAATTTGATGGATGAATCTTTCTTTTTTCAAGTCTTGAAGTGCCTCCTATTTATAGGAGTTCCAGGACCCCAGTAAGCTGCTCTCTTCCACCATGAAGTTGCTGACCAAACCCATTAGCATGGGTTTGGTCACTTGGCCAAGTAGCTTAGTCACCTGCTTGGGGCTGAGTCACCCGAGCTATGGCGAGCTACTTGGTCCAACTATTCTAAGCTACTTCTAAAAAGCCTAAGGATGCTGCTTAGGGTGAGGTCATGCATGAGGAAAGCATACTTGGGTGCTAAGTTAACTTGGGCCAACTTTCTGAGAGCACACCGCCAAGCTTCTACGTGGCACCACTGAGCTGCCTGCTTGAGGAGCTTGATGGTACCTATGTAAGTCTGACCGTGCTAACTTGTTGAGCAGGTCAAGCTGGTTGTGCCTTCGGTCCAAGCTAAGCTGCTTAGTGAGCAACTTCATGTTCACTTCATGCTTTCCACATAGGCCAAGTTTTTTTGAGTCAATGCTTAAGGCTAAGAAAACAGCTTGCCACGCTAAGGTAAAGCATGTCATGTATGGATCATTTTGGCCTATTTTGAGCACGTTGCTTGCACTTTAATATTCCATCTCTTTTCTACCTAAATCCTAAAAAATAAATTAGAAAATAAATACACAAAGCATATATACAAGATTCTGATATTTTATCCAAAAAGTGTTGAATTAAATTGATTTTCTCAATTTTGCCATGGATAATTGCCATAAAAAGTGTTTGGAATTTAGGCATTTTTGGCACTTATCAAATTCCTGCTATATTTGAGTTAACAACCAAAACTTTGCATCGATAAGATACTAAAATGATAAGAAACAAACACAAAACGATACTAGCCTGAGGTTCCCCTAGTCAAGCACTACATGCAACAATAACAACCACACATGGAAAAATTGGAAATTCATGTTCAATGTGAGTAAACAACCAAAACTTAGCATCAATAACATCTTAAAATCATAGGAGACAACCATAAACAGTTTGAAGCCAAACTTCAATGCCTAAGTGATTTAACCGAACAAGACAAATTCAATATAAAACTTCAAAAAAAAGGAATATAACTGTTTTTTATTTTCAGAAGGGAGTTCTTAGACTTAGTATGAAGACTTTGATAGATTGGAATTTTCTACCCCAAATGCATATTAAATTTGTCCAATTCTGATCAACAATTCAAAACTTATGCCGAATATATAATTTATCAAAATACTATGCAAAGACAACAGTTTTCTAATATTAAAAAATCGTTGTCTTTGTCATAGATAACGATTTTCTAACTATGCTAGACTAAGGCGTTGCCTTTTGTTTAGGCAACGGTTTTATGACATATCGAAACAATGCACAAAAACTGTTGCCTCTGTAGTTGACATGAGAAACGATTTTTTACTTTACAAAGACTATGGTTTTTGTACCGTAGCCATTATAGGAAACTCCGAAAACCGTTGCCTATGACACTTTATAGAACACTTGTAAAATTGTTGCCAATGATAGTTTATAGAACACTTGTAAAATCATTGCAAATGATAGTTTATAGAACACTTGTAAAACCGTTGCCTATGTTTACATTAATAAACAAATCAACACTCCAAACCGTGGCCTATATTCAACATCCAAAACATAAACTAACTCTGCTTATATAATATACCCTTAGAAGGTGGTAACCCTGCGTATAGTCAAGAGCTGCAATGCAAACCAAACCAACAACAAGAATCTCATATACCATTACAAAGGTCCAAACCAATTATATAAAATGGTTTAACAACACTCTCTAAACTAAACTCTATCTCTCTATAATTTTACAAACCTTATGGTACTCATCCACATACATCCTAATCAAGTAACTGAAAAACAATGAATTAGTGATTGTAATGATAGATTTAGATATACTAAAATTTAGTTGAACCATCCCTTTTGAGAGTCAAAATACTTTATCAACCAGCTGCAACAACGTCAACTCTAAGAGTTGAATCCAATAGTTGATTCAGCTTGGCATCAGAGTTCTTATTATTACACAGTAACCATTCTCTTACTTTGCACTTCTATCATTACACCCACAGTTCTTATTAACCATGATAGCAAATTTTCTTTACTTACATTCTTGCTCAGAATGTTGTTCAACATCTACATTTCCTAATTGATGAGTGATGAGAAGGAATCCAATTATTTATGGGCACCTTCTCCTATTTCACCTAAAATTCATTCCACATAATCATGAAAATCCAACAATTCACTCTCCCTACAACTAGTGATGCTGAATCCTTGCGGAGGAAAAGCAAATCGAGTCATGATGAAGAAAGTGGTGTGATTGATAGACGCAAAATTGAGGAGTTCCGAAGCAAAAGCCCAAAATCCAGTGGCTTACTTGTTCATAGAATAACATGCTTCAATAAATTTAGCACTAATCTTTGTGTACCCATCATTAGCTCCTGCAAAGCCCCATGGACCACGAGAACCCATCTTGAATGTCAAAGGCTTGGCTCTATCTCTTCTTGTAACAGTAACAAACAGACATGGTAGAACTGGAAATAAATTTTAAATTATAGTAAACAACCAAAATTTTGCATCAATAATATCCTAAAATTTAATGAAATATCCAAAAAAAAATTTCAAGACCCAATTATTCCTAGTCGTGCACGCAACAGTAACAACCACACATGACAGAATTGGAATTTCATGTTAAATTTAAGTAAACAACCAAAATATTGCATCAATAATATTCTAAAATCATAGGAAACATCCACAAAACTTTTCAGACCGATTTTCCCCTAGTCATGCACTACATGCAATTGTAATAACCACATAGGGCAAAATTGGAAAATCATGTTAAGTTTGAGTTAACAACCAAAACTTTGCATCAATACCATCCTTAATTAAAAGGAAAAATCCTCAAAAACTTTGCCTATAAAATTTGTGAAATTATAATGAACAATTCAAACGTTATGCCAAAAATAGAATTTATCAAAAAATTATGCAAATATCTCGAATTTCTCCTAGTGATGCACCACATGCAACAGTAAGAACCAAACAAGACATCAATAGAGATTCTTGTTAAATTTGAGTAAAACACCTAAACTTTGCATCAATAAAATCCTAATATCATAGGAAACAACCACAAAAAGTTACAAACCTGAATTTCCCGTAGTAATACACAACATGCAACAGTAACAACCATCGAGGGCATAATTTGAAACTCATGTTAAATTTTAGTAAACAACCAAAACTTTGCATCAGTAACATCCTACAATCATAGGAATCATCCACAAAATGTTTCAATCTCGAATTCCCTGGTCATGCACTGCATGCAACAATAACAACCACACAGGGAAAAATTCAAAATTTGCATCAATAACATCCTAAAATCAAAGTAGACAAAAAAATTTCAAGTCAAAATTTAAAGCCTAACTGATTTAACTGAAAAAGAAAATTTCAATAGGAATTAAAAATAACACAACAAAAATAGAAAAGAAATGGAAAAATGGTTTGTTTTGGATATTCGGGAGGGATTTTTTGGACTTGGTTTGAAATGTATGATATAATGGATTTTCTACCCCAAATGCATATATAATTATACCAGTTATGATAAATAGTTCAAATGTTTTTCCAAAAATAAAATGTACCAAAATACTATGAAAAGTGTCTGAATTTTCCTTAGTGATCCACTACATGCAATAGTAACAACCATATAGGGAAAAAATTTCAATTCATGTTAAATTTGAGTAAACAACAAAAAATTGGAGCTAAAACTGTCTACGAGATTTTTATCGTGCCTGGTAAAGACTTTAATTGTTTCCAAATAAGACATTTGATATATTCACATGTTTGGAGCCTATTGGGACAACTTCTTAATAATTTAAAATAAAATTGAAATATCGAAGTTAATCATTTTTGACATAATCAAGAACTTGACACTTAGGAAAGCTACAAGAAGGAGTTAATAGGATCGGTAGTTGTACATGTATGGATAGAATTGGTTGTCTTCACACGGTAGGGCTAACTCGACGAATTTTCTATTATTCGAGGATAATTCTCGTGGTGTGTGGTATCACCAAAAGTAGAGAATTGGTTGTCTTCATATGGCAGGGATAGTTCGACTAAGGCAAGGATGGTTCTCGTGGTGTGTGGTTGTCTTGAATCGAGTGATAGTTCGGCTGAGGCCAGTTTTCGCAAACAGTATGGTATCCAAGTAGGTGTAGTTAGTGGTCAAACAGAGCTTGGAGGCTCAACGAATTCAAGAAGGAAGTTTCTACTAGGGTTATAGGAAGTGTGATTTTGATTGAACATACATTTCACATAGTGAAGAAAAATCTAGCAGATCAATCGAAAGGCTTGGATGTAGTTTGCAAGTGGACCCGCAAACATTCTAGGATAAAAATCATCGAGCACATTTTCTCTTTCCCTATCTCTTTATGATTTTGACTTTACTTGCTTTTTTAGTTTATTTGTATTCTGTGATTAAGTGTTGATTATTGTTAATCTGTTAATAATCACGAATCAATTTACGATAGTAAAGATCAAAACTCATCATTGTTTTCAACGCAAGAAAAGTCTGTTTTTGAAAAAACCAACAATATATATAATCGATTAACGAGCTAACCATAATCTATTAAACCAATTGTCATTAATTGATTAACCCTGTTGATAATTGATTAACTACAACAACTTTGTATTATGCACAAAAATCAGAAAAGCGGGATTAGTGATCGGCTACACCTATTCACCCCCCTCTAGGTGTGTTCTTACCTCAATGTTACCCAATAAAAAGTTGTGGTTAAGGGTTTCCAAAACCCTACCCACACTTCATCATGTTAAAGAAATAAGGATTTGGTCAAAAAGGATGATTTAGGTGTTGTAGCTTGTGTGTGAACCTTTAGGAGAGAAATCTACCACAAGCATGTACTTAATTATCTGTGTCATTCTATTCTAGGAGTTTGTAGATATTAATCATGCAAATCTATGAGTTTGAAAGCTTACCCATGTGTTATATGGCGATCGGGAAGCCCGAACATCGTTAGTGTCACCAGTTTCGACCTTTAGGTCCCGGTATGCTTTGCTAATGTCTCCAATGGCTTTGGGATGACCTTAAATCCCATATGTCACGGCCTAGGTTCTGTAAGAGTGGTTCTACTACCCTCTTGGGGGGTTATAACACACTTCTATATGTCCTATGACAATGGGAGGTCATTTAACTCGCTGAAAAACCCTAAACCAAAACCAACGACTTTAGGACGACTTAGAGATTCTTAGTCTCCTTGGAATAAACTGAAATATGTCAAATGATAGTCTCACTTGTGTCATAGTCATATATGTCTCAAGGTGCCGAATTTCGGTACTTATTCTAGAGCGAATCGAGCGCTCCGGGGCCAACTCTAAACCTTTGAGCTAAAACTGTCTATGAGAATCTTATCGTGCCTGGTCAAGACTTTAATGGTCACCAAATAAAACTTTTGGATATATTCACAAGTCTAGAGCTACTAGGAACTATCAAAGTTAATCGTTTTTTGACGTAATTAGGAACTCGACACTCAAGCAAGCTACAACAAGGAGTTAATAGGATCGGTAGTGGTACAGGTATGGAGAGAAGTTCTTTCATGTGTGAGCATAGAAATGATGCCAAAGATAGTCGTGCATCTCTAAGTTAGGGCCTAAGGCATGTATAGTCTAATGTTATTTTGTGACCACGAGTAACTAGGTATTGAGGCCCTTTAACTCGTAAATTGCTAATTTAAGATTGAATAGAGTTTATTTGATTATGATTTTATGCTAGATCTCTGATCTTGTTTGGATTGACATGATTATTTGTTTATCTTAAGAGTTGAAAGGATTGGTATGATTGAGGTTGTTTTGTTAATTCCAAGTTATGTGAAATTGCTATATACTGGATATGACTATTCAATCATGATAACATAGTCTTAACCAATATGACTAATTGAGAAAATTATATTGATGTTCAATGAGTATTTCCTAATTGGATTGATTTTTGATAATGTTGAATTAACTGTGGCATCAGAAAAAAATTGTCATTGTGCAGTCTCATGGCATGGCATAGGAGTATCCCGGATGAAATCAAGTTTGAAAGGACTAAGGTTTGAGAAGAATTAAACGAAGGGAAATAAAACAGTTTTACTGAGCTTTTACCATTGAAAGTCTTTTGAAAATGTAGATAGTGTTTTACGAGATAGTTGGTGTAAACGTTGTTTTGGAAAAGCATATTAGCATGTGATTTTAAACAAAGGTTTGGTTTTCAAGCGATTTAAGAAACTATAAGTCCAAGGTTGTTTTCTTTTAAAGTGTAAAATTAGCGTACATGGTCTTAACTTACATAAAATGATTCTTTTGGAAAATGGAACTATTGTAGTGAGCTTTCAACAGCTAAAGTCTTTTGAAATGTGGATAGGGTTTTACGAGAAAACTGGTGAAACGTTGTTTTGGAAAACCATATTAGCATGATGTTTTAAATAAAGGTTAGGTTTTTCTAAGTCAAAAGAAAGTGATATGTGAAACCATATGTTTAAGGTGATTTTCTTTCAAAGTGTCACATTATTATAAATTATCTTGACTTCCATAAAGCGATTTTTCGGTCAAAATCGGACTTTCATAACGTTGTTGCCTTTACCCGGAAAAGATTACCATCATTCATCTTAAATGAATCGTTGTCATGTCATATATGGATCATAAGATCCATATCACTATGTCTACTATTAGTAGCATAGTCTATAGGAAGGTACGACACTACTGATGTTGTGTCGAGAACACAAAGGGGTACATTTTCTGTGTGACTTGGTGGAGGGGACATTGCGGGTGGGGATTCATCTGTTAGGAATAGGGTAGCTCCCTTGCACCGATGGAACTCCTCATAGTAACTGCAGTGACCTCTGACACCCCTTGAAGGTATCATGTTTAGGATGATATGTCGGCTATCTTTGTCGATCAGAGGGTTTCCGATGCTACTAGTGCATGGTACTTTGTCTATGAGTTATCCATGGTGGGAACAGCGTAGTATTCCCCCTATTCGCTTCCAAAGAACACGATAGGACTGGACGGGCTTGACCAATGCTGGTACCATTGTTGTTAATGTTAAGTCTAGGGGCCTATAGAAATCATTTCTCCATGCACTCATTAAGAGACTAATAATTGTGTCAATATAGACATAATAGTTTCAAGCCAAAATACAAAATCTTACTGATTTAACTGAAGAAGAAAAATTCAAAAGTAGAAAATAAATGGAAAAAGGGATTTTGTAGATTTATAAGAGGGACTTATCAGACTAGTGTGAAAATTTTGAAAGAATCAATTTTTCTACCCCAAATACATATAAAATTAGACCAATTATGATAAACAGTTCAAAAGTTTTGCCAACAGTAGAATTTAAGAAAATACTATGCAAAGAGTCCAAATTTCCCATACTGATGCAATGCATGCAATAGTAACAACGAGTCAGGGTAGAAATAGAAATTTATGTTAAATTTGAGTAAACACACAAAACATTGCTTCACCAATATCCTAAAATCATAGGAAATAACAACAACAAATTTCAAAATAAAACTTCAAAAATTGAAATAAAATGTAAAAAGGGTTTTTTTGGATTTTCACGGTGAAGTTTAAAAACGTAATATGAGAAGTCTGATAGAATGGATTTTTCTACCCCAAATGCATATAAAATTAGCCCAATTCTAATAAATCATTCAAAACTTATTCCAAAAATAGAATTTATCAAAATACTATGCAAAGAGCCAAAAGTTCCCCTAATGATGCACTACATAGAATAGTAACAACATGACAGGGCACAAATGATATTCATCTTAAATTTGAGTAAACAACCAAAACGTTACATCTATAACATCCTAAAATCTTAGGAAACAACCACAATATGTTTCAAACACGAATTTCTCATAGTTATGCACTACATGCAACATTAACAACCTCACAGGGCAGAATTGGAAATTTATGTTAAATTTGAGTAAATGACCAAATCTTTGCATCAATAACATCCTAAAGTCAAAGGAGACAATGAAAAAAAGTTTCAAGCCAAAAAACTAAGCTTAAGTGACTTAGCTGAACAAGAAAAATTCTAAATAAAAATTCAAAAATAGAATAGAAATTGGAAAATGGGTGTTTTCATATGTAGTAGATTTTCAAAAGGGTGTTTTCATATGTAGTGTGAAAATTCTGTTAGAATGTATTTTTCTATCCCAAATGCATATAATATTAGACCAATTCTGATAAACAGTTCAAAACTTATGCCGACAATAGAATTTATCAAAATACTATGCAACGACTCAAATTTCCTCTAATGATGCAGTAGATGCAATAGTAACAACCAAATAGGAAAGTAATAGAAATTCACGTTAAAATTGAGTAAACAACAAAATAACATTCCTTCGATAACATCCGAAAATCATAGGTAACAACCACAAAAAGATTCTAGCCCGAGTTTCCCCTAGTCATGCACTGCATGCAATAGTAACAACCACACGGTGCAAAATTGAAATTTCATGTCAAATTTGAGTAAACAACCAAAACTTAGAGTCAATAATATCCTAACATCATAGGAGACAACCATAACAAGTTTCAAGCCAAAATTCAAAGCCTAACTAATTTAACCGAACAAGACAAATTCAAAATAAAAATTCAAAAATAGAAAAGAATGGATTTTTCTATTTATGAAAAGTCTTATAGAATGGATTTTTCTACCCCAAATTCATATGAAATTTGTCTAATTCTAATTAACCATTCAAAAGTTATCCCAAAAATAAAATTTATCCAAATACGATCCAAAGAGCCCGAATTTTCCCTAGTGATGCACTGCATGCAACAATAACAACGAGTCAGGGCAGAAATGGAAATTCATGTTAAATTTGAGTGAACGACCAAATATTTGCATGAATAACATCCTAAAATCATAGGAAACAACCACAAAAATTTTTACGCCCGAATTTCCCCTTGTCATGCACTACATGAGACAATAACAACCACATAGGGCAGAATTGGAAATTCTTGTTAAATTTGAGTAAACAACTAAATTTGCTAAAATAACATCCTAAAATTAGAGGTAACAACCACAAAACTTTTCTAGCCAAAGTTCAAAGCCTAAATGATTTAACTAGACATGAAAAATTCATTACAAATTGAAAATATAACTTCAAAACTAAAAAAAAAGAGAAATGGAGGGAGTTTGCAGACATAGTGTGAAAATTCTAATAGAATGGATTTTTCTACCTCTAATGCATATAAATGTTACCCAATTTTGATAAACAGATCAAAAGTTATGCCAAAAATAGAATTTATGAAAATACAATGCAAAGAGCCTGAATTGTAACAATAACATCCAAAACTTTGCTTCAATAACATCCTAAAATCATTGGAACCAACCATAAAATGTTTCACGCCTGAATTTCCCCTAGTCATGCACAATATGCAACAATAACAACCACACATGGTAGAATTGCATATTCATGTTAAATTTTAGTAAACAAGCAAAACATCGCATCAATAACATCCTAAAATCATAGTAGACAACCACAAAACTTTTCAAGCCAAAATTCAAAGCCTAACTGATTTAATTGAACAAGAAAAATTTGAGACAAATTGAAAATAAAACATCAGAAATAGAAATGAAATGAAAAGAGGGTTTTTTTGGATATTCAAGGAGTTTTCAGACGTAGTATAAAATGTCTGATGGAATGGATTTCTCAACCCCAAATGCGTATGAAATTTGTCCAATTCTAATAAAAAGTCAAAAGTGATGCCAAATATAGAATTTATTAAAATACTATGCAATGAGGTCGATTTTGCCATAGTGATGTTCTACATGCAATAGTAATAACCAGACACAACACATATGGAAACTCCGGTTAAATTTGAGTAAACAACCAAAAAATTCCATCAATAACATACTAAAAGCATAGGGTTCTTTTTTTGACTTTCATGATGGAGTTTTAAAACATAGTATGAATAGTCTAATATAATTGATTTTTCAACCCCAAATGCAAAGAATATTTGTCCAATTCTGATAAAAAGATTAAAAGTTATGCCAAAAATAGAATTTATCAAAATACGATGCAAAGAGCCTGAATTTCCCCTAGTGATGCTCTACATGAAACAGTAACACCAAGACTGGGCATAAATGGAAATTCATGTTATATTTGAGTAATCAACCAAATATTTGCATTAATAACATTCTAAAATAAAAGGTAACAACCACAAAAAGTTTCAAGGCCGAATATCCCCATGTCATCCACTACTTGTAACAATAACAACCACAAAGGGCATAGTTGGAAATTCATGTTAAATTTGAGTGAAGAGCCAAAAATTTGCTTCAATAACATGCAATAGTTACAACCACACATGGTAGAATTAGAAATTCATGTTAAATTTTAGTAAATAACTAAAACATCGCATCAATAAAATCCTAAAATCATAAGAGACTACCACAAGACGTGTCAAGCCAAAATTCAAAGAGTAACTGATTTAATAGAACAAGAAAAATTCAAACTAAAACTTCAAAAATAGAATGTCTGATAGAATGGCTCTTTCAACCCCAAATGCGTATGAAATTTGTCCAATTCTGATAAACAGTTCAAAAGGTATGCCAAAAATAGAATTTATCAAAATACTATATAAAGAGCGTATTTTCCCGTAGTGATGTTCTACATGCAATAGTAATAACCAGACAAAAAGGAAATGGAAATTCATGTTAAATTTGAGTAAACAACCAAATCATTTCATTGGTAACATCCTAAAATCACAGGAAACAACCACAGTAGAAAAGAAATGGAAAAATGGTTTATATTTTTATTTTGAAAAGGTATATATTTCAAACATAGTATCAATAGTACGGTAGAATGAATTTTTCTACCTCAAATGAAAATAAAATTTGTCCAATTCTGATAAACATAGCAAAAGTATTACCAAAAATAGAATTCATAAAAATACTACATGAAGTTGTTGAATTTCCTCTAGTGATGCACTACATGCAACAATAACAACCAGACAGGGAAGAAATGTAAATTCATTTTAAATTTGAGTAAACAACCAAATCATCACATCAATAACATCCTAAACTCATACGAAACAACAACAAAATTTTCAAGCCCGAATTTCTCCAAGTAATGCACTACATGCAACAATAACAACCACACAAGGCAGAATTGGAAATTCGTGTTAAATTTGAGTAAACAACCAAAACATTGCTTCAATAACATCCTAAAATCATAGGAAACAACCACAAAAAGTTTCAAGCCCGAAGATCCCTTTGTCATGCACTACATGCAACGGTAACAACCACACATGGCATAATTGAAAATTCCTGTTAAAATTGAGTAAACAACCAAAATTTGCACCAATAACTTCCTAAAATCATAGGAGACACCCACAAAACATTTCAAGCCAACATTCCAAACCTAACTCATTTAATTGAACAAGAAAAATTCAAAATAAAACGTCAAAAATAGAAAAGAAATGAAAAAGTGTTTTTTTGCATATAAAATTTGTCCAATTTTGAAAAACAGTTCAAAATTTATGCCAAAAATAGAATTCAATAATTTACAATGCAAAGAGCCCGAATTTTCCCTAGTGATGATCTACATGCAACAATAACAATAGATAAGGCAGAAATGGAAATTCTGTGAAGAAGATCTTTGCTCCTGACCTTGGTACGGTTTTCATGAAGACACCAACATCACCAAAAAGAAGAAAAGGAAGAATACTTATGTAGACAAAGAAGAATAAAGCTTCAAGAAAAATTAGATTAAGTCTCTATAGGTATTTCTATCCTAAAACTCCTTGTTATGCAAAGTAGTAATGCTCAAACCATTTTTAAAGAATAATGAAACACTTTAAAATACTTAAAACATTTTTTGAAATAATGTGTAACGGGTTACTTCATTCAAGTAACAAGTTACATGTCAGAGAAAAAGAGTTATCCAACTTAAAACTGTTCAGAGTAATCCATTACTGCCTTTGAGTAACAGATTACCAGTTTTACAAAAGTTGAGTAACCGATTACCCAAATGGTGTAATCGATTACTCTAATTTGTTTTTAAATAATTAGTGGACAATATGTTTGCGTAATCAATTACCCAATGTAAGTAATAGATTACTGAAGACTGTTACATGAGATTTCAGATTTCAAAACGAAATGTTTTCACTCCAAATGAAATCTCTTCACTTCAAACAACTCTTACACTTTCAGAAAGGCACCATGGTTGTTTGGAAAGTCTATATAAAGACTCTAACTCTCACAACATAAACACAGAAGTTTTATATAACTCTCATACTACTCTGAAAAATTCTCTCACTATTTTTATGCACTTTTGCACAAAGTTCTTAAACTTTCAAAAGGAGAATTTTTCTGAGTTACTTAAAGTAATTGATTCAAAGTTTTACAAATCTATTGAGCATTATTAATAAGTATAAAAAGAGAGTTGATTAGATTACAAGTGTTATAATATTTCATACTTGGAAAGGCAATCCAAAGCCATTATTGAAATTCTTCATTCATTGCAATAAACTTTCTTTCACAGGGTGTGAATAGAAAGGGGATAGAGTAACTTGGAAAAGTGTTTTTGAAGGGTATAAATATTAGTGAGTGGGTAAGGTACTTAGAGATCTCGGGGTGAGACTTT
>NW_017727473.1:387355-388825 GCF_001865875.1 Lupinus angustifolius | reverse complement strand
TCACCCCCCCCCCCTCTTAGTTGCAATCCTGTTCTTACAATTGGCACTAGAGCTATATTTGAGTAAGATATTCTCAAGTATGATCTTATATCAAGATGGCCTCAAGATCATTCCTAAGAGAAAGTTCCAACATCAACTGCCCTCCAAGCTTTGTTGGAGAGTGCTATGATTTCTAGAAAATTAGACTGAGGATCTTTATTGAAACTCAAGACTTGGACATATGGAATGCCATTGAAGAAGGACCATATAGACCCTTTACTGTTGTCAACAGTATAAGGGAAATAAGCCTACATCTTCATGGAATGATGAAGACAAGAAGAAAGTACATTACGACCTTAAAGCTAAAAACATTCTTGTGTCGGCTCTAGAAGAAAAAGAATTACTTAGAGTGTTAAGTTGCAAACCATCGTAAGAAATTTGGGACACTCTAGAAAGGATACATGTAGCCAAAGAAGTACAAAGGTCTACAAAAAATAGTGAAGCATCAACATCAATGCAAAAATCTACATGCTCAATATGTAGAAAACCATATCATCTAAAATGTGCTTGTGCAGCCCTACAAAAGCATCATACTTTCAAAAGAAAGAAGGACACGAAGCGTAGAAGAACAAATATTATATCAGAAGATAAAGATGATGGTTCAAACGCAGAACTCATAATTAAGGAGCAACCACATATTTCATTGATGGCTTCACACAATTCAAATGACGAATATGAGGTTAGTAACTCTGAACCAAATGATACTTTTTCATATGATGAGTTACAAAATGCTTTCAATGATTTACATCAAGAATATGTTAAGCTTTCCAAACTTTTCCTAAAACAGAAAAATGAAATATTTATTTTGGAAAGCCATAACAAAGTTCTAAAGATAGATATTGAAAACCCCACTTCTTCCTCATGTCAAAAATGTGTTGCTCTTGAAACTAAAGTTTCAACATTAAGTCTTGAACTTAATAAAATCAACAAGAGCAGTCACAATTTAGACAAGATCATAAAAGTCCAAAGACATTCAACAGACCGTAGAGGTCTTGGCTATGCAAATAGTCGTGTGGCTAAAAATGAGAATGTCTTAGGAAAAATAATTGTGGGAAGCACTATAATGTTTTATAAAGAAAGTGTCCATAATAATCCTATTTTTAAAATAAAATCTTGGACACATAAACATCTACCCACTTGTTCTTACTGTGATAAAATTGGTCACACACCTAACACTTGTCATATTAGAAAATACGGTGTGTCATCTGGCCAATACAAATGGATAGAAAAAGGTGCTAACCTCGCAGGACCCAAATCACATTGGGTACCTATAAAATCTTTTTAATTTGTTTTGCAGGAAAATATGAGAGTCGCCTAAAATTTATGGTACCTGGATAGCGGCTGCTCAAAACACATGACGTGCGATAAAAGTAAATTCTCTGTCCTCACTCCAAGGGACAAAGGATATGTCACATATGGTGACAACAACAA
>NW_017727473.1:383910-387255 GCF_001865875.1 Lupinus angustifolius | reverse complement strand
ATAAGAATGAGGCATTCAAAGCCTTTAGCATTTATGCTAAAAGAGTTCAAAATGAAAAATCTCTAAAAATCGTTGCTATACGAAGTGATCATGGGGGAGAATTTCAAAACTCCTCTTTTGAGGAATTCTGTGATGATCTTGGGATCAACAACAATTTTTCTGCTCCTAGAACACCTCAACAAAATAATGTTGTGGAGAGAAAGAATCGGTCCTTAGAAGAACTGGCTCGAACAATGTTAAATGAAACTTACCTCCGAAAATACTTTGGGGCTGATGCAGTTAGCATTGCTTGTTATGTTTCGAATCGAGTTCCCATAAGGCCTATTCTTAAGAAAACCACCTATGACTCTTCAAAGGTAGAAAACCTAACATTTCTCATCTACACGTTTTTTGTTGTAAATGTTTTGTTCTGAACAATGGTAAGGATAACTTGGGCAAGTTTGATGCAAAAGCTGATGAGGGGATTTTCCTTGGCTATTCTCTCACGAGTAAAGCATATAGAGTCTTTAATAAAAGAACTCTAGCCATGGAAGAATATGTTCATGTAACTTTTGATGAAACCAATCATGTTTTAAAAGATGTGATATCTTGTGATGAAGACGACTTGCCAAGTTCCTCTGCCAAAGAAAATTCTATTGTAGTTGTTACAACTGAACCTGAAGAATTGAGAAAAGATGATAATCTATCTTCTCAAGAATCAGATCTACCACAAGAATGGAGAACTCATCGAAATCATCCTATTGACAACATCATCAGTGATATAAGTAAAGGTATAACCACTTGTATAATGCTTGATGCTTGTCTAAACATGGCCTTCGTCTCTCAAATAGAACCCTCCAAGATTGATGATGTAATCGAGGATGAACACTAGATTCTTGTTATGCAAGAAGAATTAAACCAGTTTGAGAGGAACGAAGTTTGGGAACTTGTTCCTAGATCGAAAAATAGGCATGTAATTGGAACTCGTTGGGTCTTTAGAAATAAATCTGATGAAAATGGTGTTATCATTAGAAATAAAGCCAGAACAGTACCCAAGGATACAATCAGGAAGAAGGTATTGACTTTGCTGAAACCTTCGCTCCAGTTGCTTGACTTAAAGCTATTAGGCTATTACTTGCACATGCTTGTTCTCTTAATTTTCAGTTATATCAAATGGATGTCAAGAGCGCCTTTCTCAATGGCTACAATCAAGAAGTCTTTGTAGAACAACCTCCTGGTTTTGAAGATTACAAACATCCTTCTCATGTCTACAAGTTAAAGAAAGCCCTCTATGATCTAAAGCAAGCTACACTAGCGTGGTATGATCGTCTAACAACTTTCCTAATAGAAAAAGGTTTTACCAAAGGGAAGGTCGACACTACTCTATTTATAAAGAAAATAAATCATCATACTTTACTAGTTCAAATTTATGTAGATGATATTATTTTTGGTTCTACTAATGAAAATTTGTGTAGTGAGTTCGGCAAAATGATGCAAGGAGAATTTGAAATGTCCATGATGGGAAAGTTAAATTACTTTCTTGGACTAAAAATCAAATAGCTTGATAATGGCATTTTTGTGAGTCAAACCAAGTACTGCAAGGATTTACTAAAAAGATTTAATATGGATGACTGCAAACCAATAGCTACTCCAATGGGATCTAGCACATACATTGATACCACCGATGAAAGTGGAAAAAATATTCAAATATCAAAGTATCGAGGTATGATCGGATCTCTTCTATATTTAACTGCGAGTAGACCTGATATCATGTTTAGTGTATGTCTGTGTGCACGTTATCAGTCTAAACCAAAAGAATCACATTTAGTTGTTGTTAAGAGAATTATGAAATATATACAAGGTACAATTGAAGTTGGACTGTGGTACCCAAAAGGAAGTATATGTGAATTTTTTGGATATTCGGATTCAGATTTTGCTGGATGTAAATCTGAAAGGAAAAGTACAAGTGGTACTTGTCACATTTTAGGCAATGCTTTAGTTTCTTGGTCTTGCAAGAAAAAAGCATGTGTTGCACTAAGCACTGCTGAGGCTGAATATATAGGAGCAGGTAGTTGTTGTGCCTAAGTGTTGTGGCTTAAGTAATAATTACGAGATTATGGCTTACACTTAGGTTGCACTCCGCTGAAATGTGATAATACTAGTGCTATAAACCTTACAAAGAATCCCACTATGCATTCTAGAACCAAACACATAGATAGAAGGCATCACTTCCTAAGGGACCATGTTCAAAAGAAAGATGTATCTGTAGAATTTGTTGATACTCATAACCAACTTGCAGACATTTTCACTAAACCCTTGGCAAACGAACCTTTTTACAAAATTAGACTTGAAATAGGCATTCTTGATGAAGCTTACCTGTCTTAAACATGCTTATATGATTATATGTTTGCTTCATTATTATTATCTCATGCCTACTTGATCTTAAATATATTTATTTGTGCTCAGAAACTTAAATTTTTGGGTTAAAAATCATTTTTATAGCTTAATTTTGCCTAAAAATAAGTTTTTTCTGGGATAAGTAATCGATTACATTAGAGATTAACCGATTACAGGGTTAAACAACGTGTTTTAGTAATCGATTACTCAAAATGAGTAACTGATTACTCTGTGCTGTTATATATGGAATTTCTACAATTTTGTAACTTTTTCAAACTCATCTTCCTCACTCAACTCGTGCTCTCTTCTTCTCAAAACATCTCAACCTCTAAAAACCTTGTTTTTGATCCGTTTCAAGAGATTTTTGTGTCCATTCCTATCACATTTTCATTCTAAATACTACTTTAAAATCTCGGACAAATTGTTACTTAGTTGTTGTTTTTTTTTAATTATTGTTGCATACTTCTAGACAAATTACATTATGATGTTTTATGCTTTATTATTCCATTCCTGATATTTTGATTGAAACATCTTATCTAGTCACTACATTAATTTTTATATCTATTGCGCTATACATCATGTATGCTATATATGCTATATATCTTATGCTGGACTCTTGGCTTTTCTACTTTTTGATGAAGTCAAAAGGGGGAGAAAAGTTGGGAGAGTGTATTTTCTGTCAAAATTTATTCAAGGCACTTAATTCCAAATGAAAGGGGGAGCATACAAGATACGGGGAGCATACTCAAGACAAGTCAAGATATATCACAAAGTATGCTACTCTCAGAAAATTCAGAAAACTACACTCTCAAGAAGATATTGGTTTGTCATCATCAAAAAGGGGGAGATTATGAAGAAGATCTTTGCTCCTAACCTTGGCACGGTTTTGATGAAGACACCAAAATCACCAAAAAGAAGAAAAGGAAGAATACTTATGAAGAAAAGAAGAATAAAGCTTCAAGAAAAATT
>NW_017727473.1:356745-383810 GCF_001865875.1 Lupinus angustifolius | reverse complement strand
AATGTGTAACGGGTTACTTCATTCAAGTAACAAGTTACATGTGAGAGAAAAAGAGTTATCCAACTTAAAACTGTTCAGAGTAATCCATTACTGCCTTTGAGTAACAGATTACCAGTTTTACAAAAGTTGAGTAACCGATTACCCAAATGGTGTAATCGATTACTCTAATTCGTTTTTAAATAATTAGTGGACAATATGTTTGCGTAATCGATTACCCAATGTAAGTAATAGATTACTGAAGACTGTTACATGAGATTTCAGATTTCAAAACGAAATGTTTTCACTCCAAATGAAATCTCTTCACTTCAAACAACTCTTATACTTTCAGAAAGGCACCATGGATGTTTGGAAAGTCTATATAAAGACTCTAACTCTCACAACATAAACACACAAGTTTTATATAACTCTCATACTACTCTGAAAAATTCTCTAACTATTTTTATGCACTTTTGCACTAAGTTCTTAAACTTTCTAAAGGAGAATTTTTCTGAGTTATACCCTTGAAGAAGGACCATATATACCCTTTACTGTTGTCAACAGTATAAGGGAAATAAAGCCTAAATCTTCCTGGAATGATGAAGACAAGAAGAAAGTACATTACGACCTTAAAGCTAAAAACATTCTTGTGTCGGCTCTAGAAGAAAAAGAATTCCTTAGAGTGTCAAGTTGCAAAACATCGAAAGAAATTTGGGACACTCTAGAAAGGGGAGCCAAAGAAGTACAAAGGTCTACAACAAATAGTGAAGCATCATCATCAAAGCAAAAATCTACATGCTCAATATGTAGAAAACCAGATTATCTAAAATATGCTTGTGCAACCCTACAAAAGCATCATACTTTCAAAAGAATGGACACAAAGTGTAGAAGAACAAATGTTATATCAGAAGATAAAGATGATGGTTCAAATTCAGAACTCAGAATTAAGGAGCAACCACATATTTCATTGATGGCTTCACACAATTCAAATGACGAATATGAGGTTAGTAACTCTGAACCAAATGATAATTTTTCATATGATGAGTTACAAAATGCTTTCAATGATTTACATCAAGAATATGTCAAGCCCGAATTTCCCCTAATCATGCACTACAAGCAACATTAACAACCACACAGGAGGGATTTTTCAAAAACATTATGAAAATTCTAATATAATGGATTTTTCTACCCCAAATGCATATAAAATTTCTCCAATTTTGATAAGCAGTTCAAAAATAATGCCGAAAATAAAATTTATCAAAATACTATGCCACGAGCCTGAATTTTCCCTAATGATGCACTTCATGCAACAATAAAACCCAGACAGGGCATAAAAGAAAATTAATGTTCAATTTGAGTGAACAACCAAAACATTGCATCAATAACATCCTACAATTGTAAGACTAGGATGACAACTAAGAGAGGGGTGAATTAGTTGTCTTAAATCTATGATAAGTTTTTCTGCAAGTTACGGAGTTAGTGGCAGTGGAAAAGTTATGCAGAAAAATATCAAGTAAATTTAAGGAGATAAAGGAGAAGAGAGTACTCAAAGATTTTTATACTAGTTCACCTTCTCGTCTACCGAAGCTTACATCCAATACTCTTGCAGCACAAGAGATTTCTTCACTAGATATTAAGCGTAGTAATTACAAATTCTCACCCCGGGACTTCTGTGTACCTTACTCACTCTCTAATACCTTTGTCATTCTTTGGAAAACAAACTTTCCAAGTGACTCTATCCCCTTTCTTATCACACTCTTGTGAAAGAAAGTATCTCAACAATTTGAAAGAAGAAAACTTTTAACAATGGCTAGGATTGGCTTTACAAGATTTGAACACTATGATCTCTTGCAATCCGGTAACTCTTTATACACTTAGCAATAATTCTCAGAAGGTTTGAAAATCTTTTAAACCACCCTTAAAGCAACTTCGGAAAATTTAAACTGAAAGTTAAGAACAAGTTGTAGAAAAAGTGTTTCAAAATTTTTAGATTGTGTACATGAGTTGTTGTTTTGAGTTTCAATTCCTTTAAATACACTTTTCTATAACACCCTGACTCAGCGGAATTAAAATAATAGACAAGTCAAAAAATGATAATTGCGGAAGCAAAACCATTTTGAAAATGTGGAGTAAATTTTTTTTTCCAAATATCTTTCATATAACAACGAACAAGAATTTTAGAACACTCTAAATTTTCTCAACTTGTCAAGGGAAAACTATAATAGACTGACTCAAGTGTTACATCCTACAACAGAGTGACACACTACCAAGTCATAAAAAATGTCTTTTCTTTCCTTCGGAAGCCGGCACGATCATTCTCCATGAAGTCACGTACTCCTTAAAATGTTAGGAGAGTAAGTACTTCCATATATGGTATATAAACGACACATAGGATATCAAATTCACATAGCAGTTATCATATAATCATTATCTCATGGATGTAATCAAATATGGAATGTCAATGTCATGAGGTATTAATAACTATTAAGTCAATATTGGCACGACGATTACTCTCTTAATAAGTGCATGGAGAAATGATTTCTATAGGATGCGATCAGTACCAACACTGGTCGAGCCCGACCAGTCCTATGTTATTCTTAGGATGCGATCAGGACAAATATCGCGTTGTGCCCACCATATATCATCCTGAATACGATACATTCAACGGAGTATTAGAGGTCACCATAGTTACTGTGAGGAGTTCTGTCGGTGCAATAGAGCTACCCCATTCCTGACAGATCGATCCCCACCCACAATGTCCCCTCAACCAAGTCACTCAGACTAGATACCCTTCCAGGTTCCTGATACAATGTTAGAAGTGTCGTATCTTCCTGTAGACTATGCTACTAAGAGTAGACATAGTGATATGGATCTTATGATCAATGCATGACATGACAACAATTCCTATAAGATGAACGAAGAGAAACTTTTCATGGTAAGGATGACAACTTTATAAAAACTAGATTTTGACCAAAACAATCACTTTATGTAAGTCAAGATAATGTATTATAATTTGATAGTTTGAAATAAAAAACCTTAAACTTATGGCTTCTCAAATCACTTTCTTTGACTTAGAAAATAAAACCTTTGTTTAAAACTGCATGCTAATATGTTTTCCAAACAATGTTCCACCAGTTTCTCGTAAAACACTATCTATATTTTCAAAAGACTTTAGCTGGCGAAAGATAACTAAAATAATTTCATTTTCCAAGAGAATCATTTTATATAAGTTACGACAACATATACTAATTTGTCACTTTGAAAGATAACTAATATGCTTTTCCAGAACAACATTTTGCCATTTTTCTCGTAAAACACTATCTATATTTTCAAAATATTTTAGCTGGCGAAAGCTTAGTATAACAGTTTTATTTTCCAAAGAAATCATTCTTCTCAAACCACATCCTATTCAAAATTGATTTCATTAGGGATACTCGTATGGCATGCCATGAGAATGCAAAATGACAATTTTATCATGTTGCAGCATATAATTCAACATTCTCAAAATCAATGCAATCAGGAAATACGCATTCAACATAAATATTCATGTCAATTAAGATTCCATTACCACGATCAAACAGTCATATCAAGTATATGGCAATTTCACATTACTTGGAATTATCAAAACAACCTTAATCATACCAATCATTTCAATTCCAAAGATAGACAAATAAGCATGCTTATTCAAACAAGATCACATATTTACCACAAAATCATGTATCAAATTAATCCATTGAATCTAAAGTTAACAATTTACGAGTTAAAGGGCCTCAATATCCGATTACACACGGTGACAAAAATAATAGCTTATCTTTAGCATCATTTCTAAGCTCATACATGAAAGCACTTCTCTCCATACATGTACCTGTACCATTCCTATTAATTCCTTGTCATAGCTTGCTTGCGTGTCGAGTACATGATTACGTCTAAACCAATTAACTTCAATATTTCGATTTTATTTATTATTAAGAAGTTTTCCTAATAGGCTCAAAACATGTAAATATACCCAAATATTTTATTTGGATACAATTAGAGTCTTAATTAGGAACGATAAAAACTTACAGGTAGATTTGACTAAGAGACTCAAAATTAATCCGAAAGGCTTCGATTCGCTCTAGGATGAGTAACGGAATTCGTAATTTGAGACATACATGAATATGACTCATGTGGGTTTAAAACATAACATATATCAGTTTGGTTCAGCTAGATTAAAAGCTCTAACTTATCCTAGAGGTTATTGATTTTGGTTTAGGGTTTTACGGCGAGGTAAATGACCTCCCGTTGTTGCTAAACTCATATAAGTGTGTCATAACTCCCAAGAGAATATTAGAACCATTCTCACAAAATATAGGTCATGGCATATGGGATTTAAGGTCATCCCTAGGCCATTGGAGACGTCATCTAGGATTACTAGGGACCTAAGATCGAAACCGGTGACATTAACGACGTTCGAGCTTCCCGATCGCCATATGACTCATGTATAAAATATTTTGTTGGATAACACATAATCAAACCTAGAAAATAATGACATTAAAAACTAAGTCCATGCATGTGGTAGAATTTAGTCTTAAAGGTTCACACATAACCTACAATACCAAAATCACTCTTTTTGACCAACACCCTAGCTTTTTAACATGATGAAGTGTGGTTATTCTCTAGGACCCCTTGGATTTTCGTGGTTTAAACATAAGATAACACTTAAAACATAATTCCTTTAAGAATCTAGGCACATGCATGTGAATATTTCTCAGCTCTAAGAACTCCTACACACTACAACATCTAACCCATCACATTAAGCTCATTGTCGTGGTAAGAATGTGGGTTACGGTTTGACAACCTTCTAAGCCCAATTTTCAGAGGATGAACACCTAAAAAATAAGTAACTTGACATGCAAAAGCAAAATTGAAGTTTAATGGTTCAACAACCATTCAAGTAGGTGAAGAGAAACTCAAACAACAAAGAAACTAGCTTCATTAACATGCTACTAGATCTGAACTTTTAGAACATATTTTTGAGTCTTTAGAAGATAGAATTTCCATGTTTTGAGTTCAAAAATGATTTTCTCATTCCTCAAAATATTTGTATAGCTTCTTGGTAAGGATCTAAGGAGGAGAATAGAGAGTTTCTAACAACCTACACAACTAATGCCTTTACCTAAGACATGAAAACTTTAAGAGAGAAAACAAGCTAGGAGAAGCTTAAAGATTGGAAAAAAAAGACCATAAATATGATTATCATACCTTAGATATGTGAGATCTTGGTTTTCATGCAATCATGGAGTGAAAATGGAGGTCACCCTCCCTTCCTAGTTTAATGTTGAGAAAGTGGGGTGGAGGAGGAGGAAGATGTTTTGTGGGTGTGTGGGACTTTTGGGTGAGGTTCAGCCCCTTAAGGGCTTTATATACGCGTGGGGGGGGGGGGGGGGTGAAGGATGAGGTGGGTGATTAAGGGCTAATTACCCCTTAATGATGACACATGGAGGCACTTGTCACCTTCTTGGATTAATCATGCATGCATGCTTCTTGTTTTTTTGTTTTGTTTAGTTTGTGTTCTCTTTTATGTGATACATGGGTGTGTTTATTGCCTTCTAAGACACCTTAATACAAGTCTAAATAGTGTCTAGATGAGTTTAGATGATTGTCCATACCTCATATATTGATAGCTTGGGCTCTAATAAATAAGACTAGACAAGATACATGTACCTAGACCAATCTAGGTACTGTTGTTTTGAGATGGGTTAAATCCCTGGATATAAATATTGATAAATTAAAATAACTTCACCATTGGATTCATTGGTTCTAAGAGAATAGGTTTTGGCTCAAGAATCAATCAAAAAGCGATCATAATGAAAACTTTATGGACTTTCTAAGGAATGAGAATTTTGGCTAATACTAGAACACGAGTTTACACTCTAATTGGCTTGAGTAAGACTAGATAATTCCAAATGTGATTAAATAACTTGAAAAACATCAACTTATACTATCAGAAATCTTTCTAAGAGGTTTGATTATACTCAATGTGAGATAAAGAGGAATACATGCACTTGTAGGCAAAGCTGGCAGTAGGGTTATTGACAATTTTGAGGAAGTTGTCTGAGTTGTTACTTGGGATCTTTAATTTGGATAATAACTTTATAGTTCACTAAAAATTAATACATAATCGAATAATCTAGGCCGACACACGTCACAGGGTCCCTCGAACCACTTCTGACGAAGTTTTGTGACGATAGATTTTCCCGAGAACGGGTAAATCCCAACTGTGGGAAACTTACTATTGAGCTTCTAACGTACTTATTTTCCCTCATAATCTCACGACATAACCCTAATTTGTGTTAGAAACCAAATCATGAATTTTTCCTAATGAAATTCCATGATTCACAACGCATTTCCTAACTCCTCTCACTACCCATCTATAACTCGAGTAAGTCGACTTTTTACTCGAGTAATCCTTTGTACTGGACAAAGGATTTCACATAGTTACACATTATTTAAAAGAATAATAGACACTTATATATATACATATATATATATATAAGCAGAGAGCTGAAATTTAGGATGTGACGTATCCAATCAGCCATAACACCTCTATGAAAAGGTAGGAATTTATTGGAATGAAATTATTTCGTTTAGGGTGAAAGTAGTGTAGTTTAAATCAAAGAATCTGGTGTAACAACTACCAGTTATCGATTACAACATTGATGTAATCAATAACCAAAATATTTTGTCCAACTGAGTAATTAATTATCACACAGTGAAATTGATTACTCAATGGATATAATCGATTACCCAAATATTCTATCCAACTGAGTAATTGATTATCACACAGTGTAATCGGTTACTCAAAGGGTGTAATCGGTTACTCAAAGGGTGTAATCGGTTACTCAAATATAATGTAACCTTGTAATCGGTTACTCAAAGGGAGTAATCGATTATCCTGTTCAATTTTTGTTGGGTAACTCGTTTCTCACTCATGTAACCTATTACTTAGTTCTGGTAACTTGTTACTTAGTCACACTAACTTGTTACTTAGTCACAGCAACTTGTTACTTAGATCCAATAACTTGTTACACAATATTTTGAAAATTATTTTCATTTATACTTGTAGTTTTCAATTTTCTTTCTAAAATATTTTTGAGCATTACTACTATTTCTATATAATATAGTACAAGGATTGAAGTACCGATAGACTTAGACTCTAATTTTCTTGAAGCTTTATCTTCATTGTCTTCATAAGTATTCTTCCTTTTCTTCATTATGTGATGTTGGTGTCTTGATCAAAACCGTGCCAAGGTCTAGAGCAAGATCGTCTTCACAATCTCCCCCTTTTTGATGATGACAAATTAATATCTTCTTCACAGTGTAGTTTTATGAGAGTAACATACTTTGTGATATTTTGACATGACTTGAGTAAGTGCCCCTTATTTTGTATGCTCCCCCTTTGATTAGGAGTTATGTTCGTGAAAGAATTTTAAATAGAAAATACACTCTCCCAACTTTTCTCCCGCTTTTGACTTCATCAAAAAGAAGAAAAGCCAAGAGTCCATCACACACAGTTGTAAGACTGAGATGCCAACTAAGAGGAGGGGGGTGAGTTAGTTGGCTTAAATCTATGATCGACTTTTCTGCAATTTACAAAGTTGGTAGGAGCAGAAAAGTTATGCAGAAAAATATCAAGTAAAAGAAAGGAGATAAAGGAGAAGAGAGTACTCAGAGATTTTTATACGAGTTCACCTTCTTGTCCACCAAAGGTTACATCCAGTACTCTTGCAGCACAAGAGATTTCTTCACTAGATATTAGGAGTAGTAATTACAAATTCTCAACCTGAGACTTTCTTGTACCTTACTCACTCTCTAATACCTATGTCACTCTTTGGAAAACAACCTTTCCATGTGACTCTATCCCATTTCTTATCACACCCTTGTGAAAGAAAGTATTTCAACAATTTGAATGAAGAAAACTTTAACAATGACAAGGATTTCCTTTATAAGATTTGAATACTATTACTTCTTGTAATCCGGTAACTCTTTATACACTCAGTAATAATGCTCAGAAGGTTTGAAAAACTTTGAAACCACATTTATAGCAACTTCAGAAAATTTTGATCAGAAAGTTAAGAACAAGTTGCAGAAAAAGTGTGTCAAATATTTTAGACTGTGTATATGAGTTGTTGTTATAAATTCTAAGTTTCAATGTCTTTAAATAGGCTTTCCAATAAGTCATGATCCCTCTATGAAAAGGTAGGTATTCATTGGAATTAAACCATTTCATTTAGGGTGAAAGTTGTGCAGTTTATATCTGAAAATCTGGTGTAACAACTCTTAATAATCAATTACAGCATTACGTAATTAACTATCCAAATATTTTGTCCTACTGAGAAATTGATTATCACACAGTGTAATCGATTACTCAAAGGATGTAATCGATTACCCAAACATTATGTCCAACTGAGTAATTGATTATCACACAATGTGATCGATTACTCAAATATAATGTAACCTTGTAATCAGTTAGTCAAAGTGAGTAATCGATTACCCTGTTAGTTTTTCTTGGGTAACTCGTTTCTTACTCATGTAACTTGTTACTTAGTTCTAATAACCTATTATTTAGTCACAATAACTTATTACTTAAATCCAATAACCTGTTACACAATATTTTGAATTTTGTTTTCATATATACTTGTAGATTTCAATTTTCTTTTTCAAATACTTATTGAGCTTTACTACTAATTGTATTTTTAGAGTATAAGGATAGATTTACCTTTAGACTTAGAGTCTAATTTCCTTGAAGCTTTATCTTCATTGTCTTCCTAAGTATTCTTCCTTTTCTTCTTTATGTGATGTTGGTGTCTTCATCAAAACCGTGCCAAGGTCAAGAGCAAGATCTTCTTCACACAATTCTGAAAAAATAGTTCAAAAGTTAGGCCACAAATAGATTTATCAAACTACTATGCAAAGTTTCAAGTCCAAATGGAAATTCTTGTTAAATTTGAGTAATCGACCAAACCATGCATCAATAAGAAACTAAAATCCTATGAAACAACCACAAAAAGTATCATGCCTGAATTTCTCCTAGTAATGCACTACATGCAACAGTAACCACCAGATAGGGCAGAATTGGAAATTCATGTTAAATTTGAGTAAACAACCAATGCTTTGTGTCTACAACATCCTAAAATCATAGTAGACAATGACAAAAAGTTTCTAGCAAAAATTCAATGCGTAACTGACTTAAGTTACAAAGAAAAATTGAAAACAAATTCAAAGTAAATCTTCAAAAATAGAAGTGAAATGGAAAAAAATTATACTTTCAGTAAGGAGTTTTTACAAGTATTAAAAAGGTTTGATAGAATGAAATTTTCTACCCCCAAATGGATATAATGTTAAACCAATTCTGATAAACAATTCAAAATTTATGCCAAAAATCGAATTTATCAAAATACAATAAAAAGAGCCGAATTTCCCCTAGTGATACACTACATCCAAATGTAAAAACCAGGTAGGGTAGAAATGGAAATTCATGTTAAATTTGAGTAAACATCCAATACTTTGCCTCAGTACATCCTAAAATCATAGGAAACAACTATGCATGCAAAATGGGAAATTCATGTTAAATTTGAATAAACAAGCAAAACTTTGAACCTAAAATTATAAAAGACAACCACAAAACGTTTCAAGCCAAAATTCAACGCCTAACTGATTTAACAGAACAAGACAAAAGTTATGCCCAAAAGTTACAAGTATTCAAGTGGGTGTTTTTACACCAAGGGTTTTATGGATTTTCAGGTGGGTGTTTTTACACCAATTCTGATTAAATGGATTTTTCCATCCGAAATACATATAAAATTAGAACAATTCTGATAAGCAGTTCAAAAATTATTTCTAAAATTGAATTTATCAAAATATTATGGAAATAGCCCGAATTTCCCCTGGTGATGAACTACATCCAAAAGTAAAATCTAGGCAGGGCAGAAATGGAAATTTATGTTAAATTTGAGTAAACAACCAATACTTTGCTTCAGTAACATCCGATAATCATACGAAACAACTACGTAGGCAAAATGGGAAATTCATGTTAAATCTGAGTAAACAAGAAAAACTTCGCAACCTTAACATCCTAAAATTATAGGAGACAACCACAAAATAAACAAGACAAATTCAAAATAAAACTTCAAAAATAGAAAAGAAATGGAAAAAGGATTTTTTGGATTTTCAGGTGGGAGTTTTTAGGCGAGGTATGAAAAGTCTGATTGAATGGATTTTTTTATCCCAAATGCATATAAAATTAGGCCAATTCTGATAAGTAGTTCAACATACTATGCAAAGTGCCTAAATTTCACTTAGTGATACACTACTTGCAACGATAACAACCATGTAGGGAAGAAATGGAAATTCATGTTAAATTTGAGTAAACAATTTAAACTTTACCTTAGTATGATCCTAAAATCATAAGAAACAACCACAAAACGATTCAAGCCAAAATTTCGCCTAGTCATGCACTACATGAAACAGTTACAACCATGTAATGTAGAATGGGAGATTCATGTTAAATTCAAGTAAACAACCAAAACTTTGCCTCAATAAAATCCTAAAATCCTTGGAAAGAACTACAAAAAGTTTCAAGCCCGTATTTCCCCTATTCATGCCCTAGATGCAACAATAACAACCACACAGGGTAGAATGGGAAATTCATGTTAAATTTAAGTAAACAAGCAAAGCTTTGCAACATTAACATCCAAAAATCAAAGGAGACAACAACATAAAGTTCAAAGACAAAATTCAAACCAACTAATTTAACTGAAAAATAAAAATTCAAGACAAATTGAAAATAAAACATCCAAAATCGAAAATAAATGGAAAAATAGGTTTTTAGGATTTTTAGGAGGGAGTTTTTAGACGGAGTATGAAAGTTTGATACAATAGATTTTTATCCCCCCAAAAATTTAATTTATCAAAATATTATGCAAAAAGCAAGAATTTCCCCTAGTGATGCACTACATGCAACAATAACAAGCAGATAGGGAAGAAATGGAAATTCATGTTCAATTTTAGTAAACAACATTAACTTTACGACAATATGACCCTAAAATCCTAGGAAACAACCACAACAAGATTCAAGCCCAAATTTCCCCCAGTCATGCACTACATGAACAGTTACAACCACATTAGGTAGAATCGGAAATTCATGTTAAATTTGAGTAAATAAGCAAATATTTTCAAAATTAACATTCTAAAATCATAGGAGACAACCACAAAAAGTTACAAGCCAAAATTCAAAGCCTTACTAATTTAATTGAACAAGAAAAATTCAAAATAAAACATCAAAAATAGAAAAGAAATGGAGAAAAACGATTTTTTGGAATTTCAAGAGGGAGTTTTCAGACAGAGTATGAAAAGTCTGATACAATGGATTTTTCTTCCCCAAATGCAAATAAAATTAGACCAATTCTGATAAGCATGTGAAATGTTATGCCAAAAATTGAATTTATCATATTACTATGCAAATAGCCCGAGTTTCCCCTAGTGATGCACTACATGGAACATTAATAACCAGATAGCGAAGAAATGGAAATTCATGTTAAATTTGAGTAAACAACTTAAACATTACCTTAGCATGTTCCTAAAATTATAGGAAACAACCACAAAATGATTCAAGCCCAAATTTCCCCTAGTCATGCACTACATGCAACAGTTACAACGACATAAGGTAGAATGGGAAATTATGTTAAATTTGAGTAAACAAGAAAGGCTTTGCTACTTTAACATCCTCAAATCATAGGAGACAACGACCAAATAAAACATCATAAATAGAAATGAAATGTAAAAAATAGTTTTTTTTGGATTTTCATGAGTGAGTTTTCAGATAGAGTATGAAAAGTCTGATAGAATGGATTTTTCTACCCCAAATGCATATAAAGTAAGACCAATTCTGATAAATAGTTCACATGTTATGCCAAAAACTGACTTTATCTTCACAAGAAAAATTGAAAGTCTAACTGATTTAACTGAACAAGAAAAAATTCATGAAAAAATCAAAATAAAACTTCAACAATAAAAAAGAAATGGAAAAACGGTTTTTTTGGATTTTCAGACGGAGTATGAAAAGACTGATATAATCGATTTTTCTACCTCAAATGCATATAAATTAGACCAATTCTGATAAAGAGTTCAAAAGTTATGCCAAAAATTGAATTTATCAAAATACTATGTGAAGAGCCCGAATTTCCCCTAGTGATGCACTACATGCAATAGTAACAACTAGACAGGGCATAAATGGAAATTCATGTGTAATTTGCGTAAACAACCAAAACATTGCCTCAATAACATCCAAAAATCATAGGAGACAACCACAAAAAGTTTTATGCCAAAATTTAAAGCCTAACTTATTTATCTGAACAATAAAAATTCAAGACACATTCAAAATCAAACTTTAAAAAGAGAAAAGAAGTGGAAAATTCATGTTAAATTTCAGTAAACAACCAAAACTATGCATGAATAACATTGTAAAAGAATATGAAACAATCTTAAAAAGTTTCAAGCCTGAATTTCCCCTACTCATGCATTGCGTGCAATAGTAACAACCACACATCACATAAATGTAAGGAAATGGAAAAAGCCACACTGATTTAATTGAACAAGAAAAATTTAAAATAAAACTTTAAACATAGCAAGGAAATGGAAAAAGAGTTTTTTTGGATTTTCAGGAGGGAGTTTTCAATCGTAGTATGAAACGTTTGATAGAATGGATTTTTATGGCCTAAATGCATATTAAATTTGTCAAATTCTGACAAACAATTCAAATGTTATGCCGAAAGTAGAATTTATCAAAATACTACGAAACGATCTTGAATTTCCCCCAGTGATGCACTACATCGAACAGTAACAAGTAGACATGGAAGAAATGGAAATTCATGTTAAAGTTTACTAAACAACCAAATCATTACATAAATAACATCCTAAAATCATAGGAAACAACCACAAATAGTTTCAAACCCGAATTTCCCCTATTCATGCACAACATGCAAAAATAACTACCATACAGGGCAGAATTGGAAATTCATGTTAAATTTGAGTTAACAACCAAAACTTTGTGTGAAAAACATCCAAAAATCATAGGAGTCAACCACACAAAAGTTTCAATACAAAATTCAAAGTCGTTCGATTTAACTGCACAAGAAAAAATCCAAATAAAACTTCAAAAATAGAAAAGAAATGGAAAAAGGGCTTTTTTGGATTTCAAGTGGGATATTTCATACATAGTGTGAAAAGAATGATAAAATGGATTTTTCTACACCAAAATGCATAAAACATTTGTCCAATTCTAATTAACATTTCAAAAGTAATGCCAAAAACACAATTAACCAAAATACAAACACAAAATCCAAATTTCACCTAGTTATGCAATATGTACAATAGTAACAATCAGACATGGTAGAAATGGAAATACATGTTAAATTGGACTAAACAACCAAAACATTGCATCAATAACATCCTAATATCATAGGAAACAATCACAAAACGTTTCATGCAAAAACTCAAAGCCTAACTGATTTAATTGAACAAGAAAAATTCAAGATCAATTTAAAATAAATTTTCAAAAATAGAAAAGAATTAAAAAATGATTATTTTTTGGATTTTCAGGAGGGATTTTTCAGACGTAGTATGAAAAGTTTAATTTAACGGTTTTTTCTAGCCTAAATGCATATTAAATTTGTCAAATTCTGATAAAGAGTTCAAAAGTTTTTCCAAAAATAGAATTTATCAAAACACTATTCAAAGAGCCCGAATTTCCCCTAGCGATGCACTACATGCAATAATAACAAGTAGACACGAAAAAAATAGGGATTCATGATAAATTTGAGTAAACAGTCAAATCTTTCCAATAAGAACATCCTAAAATCTTTGGGAACTTTGAAGAAGTTCTTTGCTCCTGACCTTGGCATGGTTTTGATGAAGACACCAACATCACCAACAAAAACTATGAAGGGTAATCGATTACTCAAACTAAATTTTAAATGCCCTGTTGGGCAACGTGTTTGAGTAATCGATTACTCAAGGCTATAATCGGTTACTGAGAGTTGTTGCATCAGTTTTCAGATTTCAAAATGAATGGTTTTCATTTCAAACGAAATGGTTTCATTCCAATCAATTCCTATCCTTTCAAAAGAGGTGTTATGGCCGGTTGGAAAGCCTATTTAAAGGAATTGAAAATCATAATCAAACAACAACTCTTACACAAACTTTCAAACATAATTCAGAAAATTCTTTGAAATATTTTCTACACTCTTTGCAACTTGTTCTTGAACATTCATAGTGAATTTTCTGAGTTTCTTGAAGTAAAGTGTTTCAAAGTTTTACAAACTTAGAAGAGCATTTTTACTTAGCATACAAAGTGTTATCGGATGGAAAGTGATATTACATTCCAAACTTGTAAAGGTAATCATGCCATTGTTGTAAATTCTTCATTGATATTGTAGAAATCTTTCTTTCACAAGCGTGTTATAAGAAAGGGGATAGAGTCACTTGGAAAAAAATGTTTTCCAAGAGTGACATAGGTATTAGTGAGTGTGTAAGGTACATAGAGGTCTCGGGGTGAGATATTGTACTTACAACTCATAATATTTAGTGAAGAAATCTCTTGTGCTGCAAGAGTACTGGATGTAGCCTTCGATGGAGAAGAAGGTGAACTAGTATAAAATCACGATGTACTCTCTTCTCCTTTATCTCTTGATTTTTTACTTGTTAATTTTCTGCATAATTTCTCCGCTGCACTTAACTCTTGATTTTGCAGAAAAAATGGCCAGAATTTTAAGTCAACTAATTCATCCCCCTCTTAGTTGCAATCTTAGTCTTACAATTGGCACCAAAGCTATTTTTGAGTAAGTTATTCTCAAATTTGATCCTATATCGAAGATTGCCTCAAGATCATTCGTAGGAGAAGGTTCCAAGATCAACCGCCCTTCAAGCTTTGCTGGAGAGTGTTATGACTATTGGAAAATCAGAATGAGAATCTTCATAGAATCTCAAGGCTTGGACATATTGAATGCAATTTGAGAAGGACCTGTGAACCCTTCATAGTTATCAACAATGTCAGGGTAGTAAAGCCAAAATCTTCATGGAATGATGAAGACAAAAAGAAAGTGCAATATAACCTTAAAGCCAAAAACATTATTGTGTCGGCTCTAGAAGAAAAAGAATTCCTTAGAGTGTCAACTTGCAAAACGTCAAAAGAAATTGGGGACACTCTTCAAAGGATACATAGAGCCAAAGAAGTACAAAGGTCTACGACAAATAGTGAAGCATCAACATCAAAGTAAAAATCTACATGCTCTATATGCAGAAAACCAGATCATCTACATGCTCTACATGCTCTATCTACAAAAGCACCTAACTTTCAAAACAAAGAAGGACAAGAAGCGTAGAAGAACACATATTATATCAGAAGATAAAGATGATGGTTCAAATGCAGAACTCAAAATTAAGGAGCAATCACATATTTCCTTGATGGTTCCCACAAATCAAACAATGATTATGAGGTTAGTAACTTGGAACCAAATGATACATTGTCATGTAATGAGTTACATAACGCTTTTTGTGAATTACATGATGAATTTATTAGACTCTCTAAAGTATGCATTTATCAGAAAAACAGTATAGAACTTCATGAGAGTCAAAATCAAATTCTACAAAAAGATTTCGATGCCTTAAAATCCAAATCAAATGACATATGCATTGCATGTCCAAAATGTGATACTCTTGAGACTAAAATTGTTTCATTAAATCAAGAAATGAATATGTTGAACAAGAGTACTCATAAGTTGGACAAATAGCCGAAAAACTAATGGTATGATAAAGAGTACTATTGTGAAAACTAAGAATGATTGCTTGCATAATATTTCTGAAGAAAATATTGATCAACATTCTTTCTACAAGTCTAAACACAAGATGCATAAGCATCAACACACATGCTTTTATTGTAAAAATGTTGGCCATACTCCTAATTCATGTCATATTAGAAAAGTTGGTATTCCAACTGGCCAATAAGTTTGGGTTATGAAATGTGCTAACCCCGCAGGACCCAAATCACATTGGGTACCTAGAAAGTATTTGTAATTTGTTTTGCAGGAGTGCTTGAAAGCCATAAGCAAAAATGTGTTATCATAATAACGACTATTCAAAGCACATAGCACGTGGAGTTCTCAAAATATCTATATTCAAGTATCAAAGGCCTTGTTACCTATGCAGAGAACATCAAATGAAAAATCATTGGTATAGGTAACAATGTTATTACATTTATTTTATCTAGTGCATGGTATGATCGTCTAACAAATTTTCTACTTGAAAAGGGATTTACCAAAGGAAAGGTCAACACTACACTCTTTAGAAAGAAAATAAATCATCATACTCTTCTTGTTCAAATTTATGTAGATGATATTATTTTTAGTTCTACTAATGAGGTTTTGTGTAGTGATTTTGGCAAAATGATGCAAGGAGAGTTTGAAATGTCCATCATAGGGAAGTTGAATTACTTCCTTGGATTACAAATCAAACAACTTGATAATGGTATTTTTGTAAGTCAATCCAAGTATTGTAGAGATTTGTTGAAAAGACTTGATATGGATGACTGCAAGCAAATAGCTACTCCTATGGGATCTGGTATTTACATTAATACATATAAAGCTAGAAAATGCATTGAAATATCAAAGTATCGAGGTATGGTTGAATCTCTTTTATATTTAAGTGCAAGTAGACCTGATATCATGTTTAGTGTATGTTTGTGTGCATGCTATCACTCTAAACCAAAAGAATCACACTTAGTTGTTGTTAAAAGAATCATGAAATATCTTAAAGGCACAACTGACGTTGGATTATGTTATCCAAAAGGAAGTATATGTGATTTGGTTGGTTATTAAGTTTCATATTTTTCTGGATGCAAATCTGAGAGGAAAAGTACAAGTGATACTTGTCATATTTCAGGAAATGCTTTAGTCTCTTGGTCTTGCAAGAAACAAGCATGTGTTGCCCTAAGCACTACCGAAGCTGAATATATAGCAGCAGGTAGTTGTTGTGCCCAAGTGTTATGGCTTAAACAACAATTACGAGATTATGGCTTAGGCTTAGGCTGCACTCCTCTAAAATGTGACAATACTAGTGCTATAAAACTCACAAAGAATCCAGTTATGCATTCTAGATCCAAACACATAGATATAAGGCATCACTTCCTTACGGACCATGTCCAGAAGAAAGATGTGTCTATAGAATTCGTTGATACTCATAAACAACAAGCATATATTTTCACTAAACCATTGACTAAAGATACATTTTATAAAGCTCACCTATATTAACATGATTATATGATTATATGTGTGCTTCATTATATTTATCTGATGCCTACTTGTACTTAAATGTGTTCACTTATGATTAAAACATTCAAATTTTGGATCAAAAATCATTTCCATAGCATCAGTATGCCTAAAATTAATTTTTTTGGGGTCAGTAATCGATTACACTAGAGAGTAACCGATTATAGGATTGAACAAGGAGTTTCAGTAACCGATTACTCAAGTGAGTAATCGATTACTCAAAGCTGATGTTTGAAATTTTTAAAAATTTTAAACTGAGTAACCTATTACTCTATGCAGTTATATATATGTTTTTCTGTACTTTTTTCAAACTCATCTTCTTCCTCCTTCTCTCTCACTCGTGTAAACCTCCCAAATCTCTAAAAACTTCATTTTTCATCCGTTTTGAGTGACTTTTGTGTCCATTCATATCACATTTTCAATTCTAAAAACTTTTATACCATCATTTTCGTGATTAGTGGACCAAGTCAAAAAAAACCCAAATCTTCCAATCTCAAAAACCTAAAAACATCAAAAACCCAATCCATGGCATCTTCTTCAAGAACAAAGAAGCAACGCACTAACGTGACGCAAAAGAAGCAAGGGACTTCATCCATGAGTCTAACCCTCTGGATTTAGCAAGACTTCTCGCAAACGATGAACAACGCAAAGTCTTCGAAGAGCACTTCCATGGACGAACCATATTTACTCAAAAATTCGGTAATGTCGGGAACTTTGAGTTTGAAGATATTCTTTTCCCTTATATTTGACGGCAACAAAACCTTTTCTATTTTTGCTGTGAATCAAATGATATTAATCTTGAACTTGTTAGAGTATTTTTCTACAACTTGATCTTCAGGAAAAACCGTCTTACTTCCTACGTGAAATGAAAAGACATTGTTTTGGATTTAAAAACTTTTAGTTCATTGTGTTGTAACATACCCACTCAAGGTAGCACAACGAGTTTCGTCCTTGTTTGTGAATGGAATAACTACGATCGACATGATTTTTACTATTCTCTGTGTAGAATTTCAAAAGGAGAAATAGAAATGCGTAAGCAACAAGGCTTTGGTGAGAATGTTAAGAATAGAGATATCCTATATGCTGGACATCTTAAACTTGAGGACCATTTGCTTCATTACTTTCTAAGCTATGTCATTTTGCTTAAATTTTCAAACCATTCTCAAATAAGTGACATAGAACTTCAATTGATGTTTGCTATGAAGTATAACATCAAAATCAATTGGGCTCAGATAATAATGAGACAAATGTGGACTGCTCGAGGAACTCAAAGCCCCTTGCAATCTTCATAACCAAAATTCTTGAACATTTCAGTGTTTCTACTGCTGGTGAAACCAAGGTCTCTCTTAATCCATGTGAAAGCCATATTGATGTTGACGTGATCCACAAAATGAGCTTCTCTTTCAATCCTAATGACTGCACCTATAAGCATAGAACTGATAGACCGACTGCTCCTGCTAATAAATCAAAACATGCCCCTCCTAACCCTCCTGAACCTCAACCTTCTGAGTTTCAAGCTCAATCTTCCTCATTTGCTGCCATGCCTTCAAATCAGATGATTATGGATGAGTTATTTTCTCTTCGAGGCTACATCATTAACTAGATGGATGCTCTCGATGCTCAAAATCAACAAATCCAATTTGAACTTCATCGCCTCTCTTCTAAGATGAGTAGCATGGACATTGATGAAGACAGCTCTGAGCTAGAGTCTTAGATTATCTTTGTTGTTAGGATTTTCTGGTTGTAATGTTTTCATGGTGTTTGGTCAATTTGTTGTTGTTTTTTTTTTGTGGTTATGGTTTGAACAATGTTTGAACATCTTTTAACTTTCTGCTATGTGATATCACTTTTATGATTACTTTTATGCTTGTCATATAAATATTGTATGCTATATATATCTATATTGTGCTGGACTCTTGGTTTTTCTTCTTTTTGATGAAGTCAAAAGGGGGAGCATACTCACATCATCTCGACCTATCTCAAAGTATGCTGCTCTCAGAAAACTACATTGTTAAAGAAGATATATGTTTGTCATCATAAAAAAGGGGGAGATTGTGAAGAAGATCTTTGCTCCTGACCTTGGCACGGTTTTGATGAAGACACCAACATCAACAAAAAGAAGAAAAGGAAGAATACTTATGAAGACAAGGAAGACAAAGCTTCAAGACAAATTAGTCTAAGTCTAAATACGCACTTCTATCCTATACTCTCGAATATATGATAGTAGTAATGCTCAAACTAATTTTTTTTTTAAATTGAAACACTTCACGTATATTCAAAACGATTTTAAAAAATAGTGTGTAACATGTTACTGTATCTAAGTAACAGGTTACATAAGTGAGAAAACCAATTACCCAACAAAAACTGTGTAGGGTAATCAATTACTCTAATTAAATTTTAAATGCCCATTTGGACAACGTGTTCGAATAATCGATTACTCAAGGCTATAATCGATTCCTGAGAGTTGTTGCATCAGTTTTCAGATTTCAAAATGAATGGTTATCATCCAAACGAAATGGTTTCATTCCAACCAATTCCTACCATTTCAAAGAGGTGTTATGACTGGTTGGAAAGCGCATTTAAAGGCATTGAAACTCAGAGTCAAACAATAACACTTACACAAACTTTCAAACATAATTCTGAAAATTCTTTGAAATATTTTCTGCACTTTTTCAACTTGTTCTTAAACTTTCAAAGTGAATTATCTGAGTTGCTTGAAGTAAAGTGTTTCAAAGTTTTACAAACTTATAAGATCATTATTACTTAGTATACAAAGAGTTATCGGATTTCAAGTGATATTACATTCCAAACTTGTAAAGGCAATCCTGCCATTGTTGTTAATTCTTCATTGATATTGCATAAATATTTCTTTCACAAGGGTGTGATAAGAAAGGGGATAGAGTCACTTGGAAAAAGGTGTTTCCAAGAGTGACATAAGTATTAGTGAGTGTGTAAGGTACATAGAGGTCTCGGGGTGAGATATTGTAATTACAACTCATAATATTTAATGAAGAAATCTCTTGTGCTACAAGAGTACTTGACGTAGCCTTCGGTGGACAAGAATGTGAACCAGTATAAAATCTGCATGTACTCTCTCTCCTTTTTCTCTTGATTTTATACTTGTTAGTTTTCTGCATAATTTCTCCGCTGCACTTAACTCTTGATTTTGCAGAAAAAGTGGCCATAATTTTCAGTCAACTAATTCACCCCCTCCTAGTTGCAATCTTAGTCTTACTGAAACAACCACAAAAAGTTTCAGACCCGAATTTCCCCGATTCATGTGCTACATCCTAAAATCATTGGAGTAAACATGCTAAAGTCATTGGATTAAACATCCAAAACTTTGCATCAATAACATCCTAAATCGAAATTCATGTTAGATTTGAGTAAACAATTTAAATAGTGGTTCACTACATGCAAAATAATAAGCAAAAACCATGAATTTCCCCTAGTGGTTCACTACAAGCAAGAATAACAACCATATAGGGCAGAAAAGGAAATTCATGTTAAATTTGAGTAAACAACCAAAACATAGCATCAACAACATCCTATCATCATGGGAAACAACCACAAAAAGTTTCACGCCCGAATTTCACCCAGTCATGCACTATATGTAACAGTAACAACTCAGAGGGTAGAATTGGAAATTCATGATAATTTTGAGTAAACAACCAAACAATTTCTTCAATAACATCCTAAAATCATAGGAGACAATGACAAAAACTTTCAATCCATAATTCATATTCTAATTGATTTAACTGAACAAGACAAAATCAAAATAAAACTTCAAAAATAGAAAATATAAGAAAAAAGGGTTTTTTTGGATTTTCCGGAGGGAGTTTTCAGACATAGTATGATAAGTCTTAAAGAATGGATTTTTTTTACACCGAATGCCTATACAATTGTTCAATTATGAGAGCTCGGATTTCCACTAGTGATGCTCTACATGCAACAATAACAACCAGACAGGGACGAAAATGAAATTCATGTTAAATTTGTATGCACAAACAAAACTTTTCATCAATAACTTCCAAAAATCATAGGAAACAATCACAAAAAGTTTCAAGACCGGATTTCCCCTAGTCATGCACTATATGCAACAGTAATAACCACATAGGGTGGAAATTTAAATTCAAGTTAAATTTGAGTAAACAACCAAAATTCTGCATCATTGACATCCTAAAATCACAGGAAACAACAACCAAAATTTTATAGCCAAAATTCAAAGAGGGAGTTTTCAGAAGTACTAAGAAAAGTTTGATAGAGTGGATATTTCTACCCTAAATGCATACAAAATTTGTCCAATTCTGATAAACAACTTAGAAGTTATGCCAAAAATAGAATTTATCAAAGTATTATGGAAAGAACCTGAATTTCCCCTAGTGATGCACTACATGCAACAGTAACAACCACATAGGGCATAATTGGAAATTCATGTTAAATTTGAGTAAATAACAAAAACTTTCCATCAATAACATTCTAAAATCATAGGAGACAACCGCAAAACGTTTGAAACTTATAGGACAAAACTTTACATCAATAACATCCTAAATTATAGGATACAACATCAAAATTATAGGAGACAACTAATTTAAGTGAACATGAAAAATTCAAGACAAATTCCAATTAAAACCTCAAAAATAGAAAAGAAATGGAAAACGTTTTTTGTTCAAGAAGCAGTTTTCAGACAGATAATAGTCTGATGGAATGGATATTTCTACCTCAAATACATATAAAAATTATTCAATTTCGATAAACAACTCAAACATTATGCCAAAAATAGTATTAATCAAGATACTAAAGAAAGAGCCCGAATATCCCTAGTGATTCACTACATGCAACAGTAACAACCAGGCATGGCAGAAATGAAAATTCATATTAAATTTGAGTATACAACCAAACCATTGCATTAATAACATCCTAGAACCATATGCAACAACCACAAATAGTTTCAAGCCAAAATTTACCCTAGTCATGCACTACATGCAACAATAACAACGATATAGGGGAAAATTGGAAATTCATGTTAAATTTGAGTAAATAACTAAAACATTGAATCAATAACATCCTAAAATCATTGGAGACAACAAGTTTCAAGCCAAAATTTACAGCCTAACTGATTTAAGTGAAAACAAAAAATTCAAGAGAAATTCAAACTAAACCTTCAAAACATAATAGAAGAGGAAAAGGTGTTTTTTGGATTTTCGCTAGGAAGTTTCTATACATAGAGTGAAAAGTCTGATAGAATTCAATTTTCTATTCCAAATGCATATAACATTTGTCCAATTCTAATAAACAGATCAAAAGTTATGCCAAAAATATAATTTATCAAAATACTATACAAAGAGCCCAATTTCCCCTAGTGATGCATTACATGACTAAAAGCCTAAATGATTAAAATGAAGAATAAAAATTGAAGAGGGACTTTCCAAAAATAGATAAGAAATGGTTAAAACAGTATTTTGGATTAAAAAAGGGAGTCTGGTAGAAAGGATTATTCTACCCCAAATGCATATAAAATTTGTCCTATGTTGATAAACAATGCAAAAGTTATGCCAAAAATTGAATTTATCAAAATACTATGCAAAAAGCCCAAATTTCCACTTGTGATGCATATGCAACTTTAACTACCAAACAGGGCAGAAATGGAAATTCATGTTAAATTTGAGTAAACAACCAAAACTTTGCCTCAATATAATCCTAAAATCATAGGAAACAACCACAAAATGTTTGAAGCCCAAATTTCCCCTAGTCATGCGCTACATACTATAGTAACAACCATAGAGGGTAGAATGGGAAATTCATGTTAAATTTGAGTAAACCAGCAAAGCATTGCTACATTAACATCGTAAAATCATAGGAGACAACCAGAAGCCAAAGTTCAAAGCCTAACTAATTTACCTAAAGAATAAAAATTCATTACATATTAAAAATAGAACATCAAAAATAGAAAAGAAATAGATAAAACGATTTTTTCGGATTTTTAGGAGGGAGTTTTCAGATGGAGTATGAAAAGTCTGATACAGTGGATTTTTAGACACCAAATGCATATAAAATAAGACCAATACTGATAGGCAAATCAAAAGTGATGCCAAAAACTGAATTTATCAAAATACTATGCAAAGGGAATGAATTTTCACTTGTGATGCACTACATGCAACAGTAACAACCAGATAGGGAAGAAATGGAAATTCATGTTAAATTTAAGTAAACAACTTAAACTTTACTTCAGTATGATCCTAAAATCATAGGAAACAACCACAAAAAGATTCAAGCCCAAATTTCCCCAAGTCATGCACTACATGCAACATTAACATCCCAAAATCATACGAGACAACCACAAAAAATTTCAAGACAAAATTCCAAGCCTAACTAATTTAACTGAACAAGAAAAGGTCAAGACAAATTTAAAATAAAACATCAAAAATAGAAAATAAATGGAAAAAACAGTTTTTTTTTTTGGATTTTCAGGAGGGAGTTTTCAGATGGAGTATGAAAAGTCTGATACAACGGATTTTTCTACCCCAAATGCATATAAAATTAGACTAATTCTGATAAGCAGTTCAAAAGTTATGCCAAAAATTGAATTTATCAAAATACAAAGCAAGGAGCCTGAATTTCCCCTAGTGATATACTAGATGCAACAAAAACAAGCAGATAGGGAAGAAATTGAAATTCATGTTAAATTTGAGTAATCGATTAACGTTAAGTTGAAATTCACGTTAAATTGTTTTTAAAACTGCAAAGGTTCGCGCTCACTAAAACAAGCGCTTTTTGATTGTATGACTTTTAACAACGCTTATTGTAATGAACGCTATTGATATGTCAGCTTTAACAACAGTTATTTAAGCAAGTGTTGTTAAATAGACTCAAATCAACAACGCTTGCTTAAAAAGTGCTGTAAAATATCAAAATTATATAAAATTATTTAGTTGTCATATGATGTTCAACTTTTGATAATGGAATGGCAAATAACATAATTTTCTTAACAAATATGAGTTTTTAATAATATTGGTTGGTGATTAAGAATATTTTTGTTGAAGTATTAAACAAATGCATTTTTCGTATATGTATTACCAAGTTGTGTTATATATGAAAAACTAGCATATGAGTTTTTGTTAACAATTTGGATTATTTTCGTGTAATATTTACTCGAGTTATATCTTTCAAAATAAAATTAAATAATTTCATTAATACATATTAAGTAAATAATTTAACACATGACTTTTAACAATGTTCATTAAAGCAAGCGTTGTTAAATGTGTGACTTTTTTCTAATGAACAACACTTGGGTAAAAAAATGCTGTTGAAAATCTTAGGCAAACATAAAACAACACTTCTTGAAGAAAGCGTTGTTATCGCTTCTTTACAAGAGCATTGTTAATTATCTTCTGTATTGTATTTAACAGTGTTATGATAGAAGGCATTGTTAAAGGATCATTATTAAATGTGAATTCTGGTATAGTGCCTATTCATGCATTACATGCAACAATAACAACCATACATTGCATAATTGGAAATTCATGTTAAATTTGAGTAAACAACCAAACATTTGCATCAATAACATCCTAAAATCATATGAGACAACCACAAAAAGTATCAAGAAAAAATTAAAAGCCTAACTGATTTAACTGAACAAGAAATTGTCACGACAAATTCAAAGTAAAACTTCAAAAATATAAAAGAAATGGAAAATAGGGCTTTCTTTAGATTTTCAGACGTAGTATTAAAATTCTGAAAGAATGGATTTTTCTACCCCCAAATGCATATAAAATATGTCCAACTCTGATAAACAATTCACATTATGCCAAATATCGTAATAAACAATGGTCATTCAACAGCGCAATTTTGAACAATGCTATTGAAAATGAGGTTGTAAAACATTGACAACGCATAATAAAGCAGGCACTGTCAATTTATTTAACTTCAACAGCACATTCTTGACAATGCGCTGTTGAACATCAGTAACGTTAGTGCTGGCTTGAATGATTTATTTTTAGCAGCACATTTAATAGAAAGCATTGTTGATGTGAATATATGCAACAACACATATTTAAGGAAGCGTTGTTGAATGTTAAATATATACTATGGAAGAGGTTGTGTTCATAAAATGAGTAGTGTACAATTGGATACACAACAACAGCGCAATCGTTAATATGCACTGTTGAAGATGTCAATACAACAGCACTATTGTTAATATGCGATGTTAAATGGTTACTACAGTTTAGATATCTAAAACATGAATCGTTTCCTCTACGCTCTCAAACTTACTCAAAAAGAAATCGTCACACTCTCAGCAAATCCTCATACTCTCATAAACTAAAAAAAACTTCATCAATGGCTTCCCAAAATGGTGATCATTTATCTCACAGTGATGACAAAGCTTCACCGACTCCACAAGACAAGCAAATCGTTGCTCAAAAATGACCTCCATGTGGAATGACTTCCATGAAGAATGTCATTCGGTCAAGAAGGATGTGAAGATAGAAGTTCAATGGAACTCTAAAGGCCAACCATTAAACTTGAAGGGTGGCAATGCATTGGTAAGCTATATTGGTGTTGTTGTTAGGCAGAATGTGAAGCTAACTTTCAAAAAATGGAGTGATGTAGGGAATGTCATGAAAGAGCATATTTGGAATGAAATAATAGTAAGTTTATTTTTTTCAATTTTTTTGTTTTTGTGTTTTCATGCAATGTACGTATATGTGTTACATTTTCATGCAATATACGTATATGCATGTGTTTGTATGAAATATATAATGTATATGTGTTTTTATTTCAAGCAACTTTTGATGTTGGTGATGAGAATAAGGATTATATCCTTAAATTGGTTGGTAAGGCTCTTCGACAATTCAGAAATGAACCCATAAAATTACTCAGAGATGCTGATGGCAATGTCAACCTAAAAACTCCAACTAAATATGCAAATATCGTTGATGAAGAGGATTGGAAGACTTTTGTCACCCTACGCACACAAGACGAGTCTTTCTTGGTAAAATCATATTCTTTGTATTGACTTTTGTATATATGCTTTTGTATATGATTGTTGATATTAATGTTGTTTATTGTTTCAGAAATTAAGTAATGAAAACCGCAAGAGGGCATCCAAGCCTTTATATCCATACTGAGCTTCTCGAGCGGGTTATAGAGGAATCGAGGAAAGAATTGTAAGTATTGTTAATTTGTACATTGTTGGTTATGTTTTGTATGCATATATATCTAATTACATTATTATTGGGTATGTTTTGTTAGTTGGAGAACAAAAGTGATACACCTATGAGTCCACATGGAGTAGAACTCGATGTTCTATGTGTGGGTGCCCGTAAGAGCAAGGATGGTGTCATGGACAATGAGGAAGTTCAAGAAGCGGCAAGACGTATTGTAAGTGCTCATATTTTTTAATTATACTTAATTTCCATACTTTATTTATCAAAATGTGATTAATTAACATTATATTTTTTCTTGATTTGTCAGGTTGCCCTAAAAGAAAAGGAGGCAAACCCGGATAGTCGCATAATACTTGACAAGGCACTAGGACTGCCTATCTACCCTAGTCATATCTAAGGTGCAAGATTTGGGGTTAGCCAGCGGACATTTGTACCCCATCCAAAGCGTGCAACCAAAGCCCAAATGAGTCAGGTTCAAAATCAACTAGATGACCTCATGCAACGGTTCAACGAATTTGAGCAATCAATGAAAGCGAAGGAAGCTGAGTGGCAACGACTAGCT
>NW_017727473.1:355707-356645 GCF_001865875.1 Lupinus angustifolius | reverse complement strand
TAATTATACTTAATTTCCATACTTTATTTATCAAAATGTGATTAATTAACATTATGTTTTTTCTTGATTTGTCAGGTTGCCCTAAAAGAAAAGGAGGCAAACCCGGATAGTCACATAATACTTGACATGACACTATGACTGCCTATCTACCCTGGCTGTATCCGAGGTGCAGGATTTGGGGTTAGCCAGCGAACATTTGTACCCCATCCAAAGCGTGCAACCAAAGCCCAAATGAGCCAGGTTCAAAATCAACTAGACGGCCTCATGCAACGGTTCAACGAATTTGAGCAATCAATGAAAGCGAAGGAAGCTGAGTGGCAATGACTAGCTAGTAATGATGACATTGTTCCTTCAACCATCAATGAGAGTTGCACACCTGCACCTTACAACATTCTCATTCTAATTCCCATTCTTTAGGGAATTTAGTTAACTTATTTTACTTTAGTCGTTAACTAATTATGTGTTTTCACATACGTACAGGGAATCAGTTCTTGCAAACTTTTCCTGGATACCCCAACTAGTCGAGTAGTGGGTGTTGGGAAAGTGCACAAGTTGGCCGATGCTATGTTGCATAATGCACGTATCCCACGCCATCATGTGAAGGTCTCGATTGACATTGCAATCCATGATAATTTGTTGCTTCCAATTCCTCTCGATAAGGATATCTTCACAATTGGAGGGGCTATAGGCACTTTTATGGCTTGGCCAGTAGACCTTGTTCAAGTAATTCCTCCTAAGGTATGATTTTTCACCTTATGCTCACTCATATTATATGCATATTGATCTATAATTGATATGATTTTTTATAAAATATTTCAGGAAAATGTACATTCCACCCCCAGTTGCACCCAAAAGTCTAAGCTATCTTATAGGGATGTGAGCTCAAAGCCATCTACTAGGGATATGAGCTCCAAGAAGACTACCAACTATTGTACTCA
>NW_017727473.1:348088-355607 GCF_001865875.1 Lupinus angustifolius | reverse complement strand
AATGTATATATATATATATATATATATATATATATATTAGGTACTTGTATGAAAACGGTAAATAAGAAAAAGGTGATGTTCATTTCCCCACACCTTATCGCTTTGATGTCACACGAAAAAAATGAGATTAGGGAAAAATGGAACGAGTTACAGATAATCTCATCAATCATAAAGAAGATGCAAATTTATTTCTTGCCCCTTTTAATATCGGGTGAGCATTTTGTAATTGTCTTTTATATTTCTTTCTTTAGTATGTTTGTTGTACTTAACATTTCCTAACCATGTACATATGTTTTGTTAGGCAACATTGGATTTTGGGTTCCATCAATCGGATCAATGAAGAAATATACTACTTTGACTCATTAGCACGTGGTGATATGAACAACTACGCCGCTATGAAAGAGATGTTTTCTAAGTAAGTGGACTACTCATTTAAACTTTTAGTTACACTTTCACTTTCCTAGTTTTTTATTAATTAAGTACATTTTCTATTGTTTAATGTGGTGAAAGTTTACAAATTGAACAATCGTGGTAGAAACAAGTTACCAAATCCCAACAAAATCAAGTGGACTCGTATACAGGTATTGGCACAAATCATCTCAAACAATTATATGTGTAATGGTCAGCTAATGTTATACTTATATGTTTACTTCATTTTAATTGTAGACCCCCTGCCAAACAAACGAGGTAGATTGCGGCTATTACATGCGGAAATTCATGAAGGAGATCATTCAGCAGTGGCCAAATAATGAAATATAGTTTGTTGGCAAATCATATACAGATGACCAAGTCAACCAAATTAGAGAACAATGGACATATATTTGGCTCCATTAATTGAAGACTTGAAGCAAATGTGGGAGACAGGCATAAATGTATGCGATGAATATAGGGAAGAAAGCCTCAACTTGAGGGCTTTGTTGTTCGGCACAATCAGTGATTTCCCTGCATATGGGAATCTGTCTGGATATAATACAAAAGGAGATTTTGCATGTCCCGTATGTGATGACAATACTCATTCAATAAGGTTGGAACACTATAAGAAAAATGTCTCCCTTGGCCATCGTATATTTTTGCCTTCAGATTATCAATATCGACGATGGAGAAAAGCATTTGATGGTAACAATGAAGAAGGTTGTGCTCCTTTGTCGTTGACAGGTGACCAATTATTTCAAAAGCTAAAGGGTTTGAATACTAACTTTGGTAAACCTTTTGTAAAAGAAACTCTTAGAAGTGGATGGAAGAAAAGGTCAGTCTTCTTTGAATTTCCATATTGGAGTTCATTTTATGTAAGACATTTCCTCAACGTTATGCATATTGAAAGAAATGTGTTTGAAAGTCTCCTTGGTACCTTACTCAATGTCCCTAGTAAGACCAAAGATGGCTTGAATGCAAGGTTGGCCTTGGTTAGTATGGGAATATGAAAGGAACTGGGGCCGATAATGAAGGGAAAACATACATTTCTACCTCTAGCAACTTATACTTTGTCGAGGAAGGAGAAAATGGAATTTTGTAAATTTATTCATGGTGTTAAAGTTTTAGAAAGGTACTCTTCGAACGTTTAGAACCTTGTATCAATGAAAGACCTCAGGTTAAAAGGTCTTAAGTCTCATGATTTTCACGTACTTGTGGAGCATTCCTTGCACATTGGAATACGGCAAATTCTACCCAAAAAAAGTTCGTGGAACCATAACTAGGTTATGCTTCTTTTTCAAGGCAATTTGTAGCAAAGTGATTGACTATGAGAAATTACTTGCATTGCAAAGACAAAATATTTTGACTTTGTGTGAGCTTGAAATGCATTTCCCACCTTCTTTTTTTGACATAATGGTTCATGTAAGCATTCATCTTGTTCGAGAGACACAACTATGTGGCCCTTCCTATATGAGATGGATGTACCCCTTTGAGCATTATATGAAGACATTAAAAGGGTATGTGAAGAACCAATCAAGACTAGAGGGTTGTATTGTCGAGCGATATGTTGTTGAAGAAGCTCTTGATTTTTTTTACCAGATACCTTACCTATGGTGATTTCATGGGCATTCCAAAGAATCGATATGCAAAACAAAACACATTTGGTGAAGCTATTACTGGGGAGGAAATATTGACTATAACAAGAACCGAATTGGAGCTAGCGCACTTATATATTTTACATAATTCCGACGAGGTTGAGCCATATGTTGAAACACACAACGAGGTTGAGCCATATGTTGAAATACACAAGTAATGAAAAAAATGGTTTTTTTATTTTCAGGAGGGAGTTTTAAGACATAGTATGAAAAGCTTGATAGGATGGATTTTCCAACCCAAATGCATACAAAATATGTCCAATTATGATAGCCACATCAGAATTTACATAAAAAAATAGAATTTATCAAAATACTACAGAAAGAGCCAGAATTCACAGGAGATAGCCACAACAAATCTCAATCCAAAATTAAAAGCCTGACTGATTTAAGTAAGCAAGAAAAATTCAAGAAAAATCAAAATAAAAATTCAAAAATAGAAAAGAAATGGAAAAATAGGATTTTCTTTTTATTTGCATGAGGGAATTTTCAAGCGTAGGATGAGAGGTCTAATAGAATGGATTGTTTTTACCTGAAAGGCATAAAAAATTTGCCCAATTCTGACAAGCAGTTCAAACGTTATGCCAAAAATAGAATTTATCAAAATACTATGCAAAGAGCCCAAGTTTTCCCTACTCATGCACTACATGCAATTGTAACAACCCAACATGTCAGATATAGAAATTCATGTTGCATTTGAGTAAACAACCAAACCTCTGCATCAATAACATCCTAAAATCATAGGAAACAATCACAAAAAGTTTCAAGTCAAAACTCAAAGTCTAACTGATTTAAATGAACTAGTAAAATTCAAGACAAATTCAAAATAAATCTTCAAAATAGAAGAGAAATGGAAAAAAATGTTTTTATTTTTATTTTTAGGAGGGAGTTTTCAGACATAGTATGAAAAGTATGTTAGAATGGATTTGCTACCCCAAACGCATAGAAAATTATACCAATTTTGACAAACAATTCAAAACTTATGCCAAAAATAGTATTTATCAAAATATTATGCAAAGAGCTCGAATTTTCCCTGGTGATGCACTACATGCAACAGTAACAACCAGACAGGGTAGAAATGGAAATGAATGTTAAATTTGAGTAAACATCCAAAACTTTGCATGAATAACATCATAAAATTGTAGGAAACAACCACAAAAAGTTTCAAGCTCAAATTTCCAATAGTCATGCACTACATGCAATAGTAACAAACACACATGGCATAATTGGAAATTCATGTTAAACATGAGTAATCAACAAAAACTATGCATCAACAATATCCTAAATGATTTAACCAAAGAAAACAATCAAGATAAATTCATAATATAGCTTCAAAAATAGAAAAAATGGAAAACATAGTTTTTTATTTTCAGGAGGGAGATTTCGGATATAGAATGAAAAGTGTGATATAATGGATTTTTCTACTCCAAATGAGAATAAAATATTCCTAATCCGGATAAGCAGTTCAAAAGTTATGCGAAAAATATAATTTATCAAAATACTATGCAAAGAGCTTGTGTTTCCCCTAGTCATGCATTACATGCAACAGTAACCAATTACACATGGAAGAAAAGGAAATTCATGTACATTTTTAGTTAACAATCAAAACGTTGATCCTACAATCATAGGAAACAATCACAAAATGTTTCAAGACAAAATTGAAAGCCTAATTGATTTAAGTGAAGAAGAAAATTTCAAGACAAATTCAAAATAAAACTTCAAACCTAGAAAATAATTGCGAAAAAGGGTTTTTTATTTAGATTTTCAGGAGGGAGTGTTCAAACGTAGTATGAAAAGTATGATACAGTTGATCTTCTACCCTAAATGCATATAATATTAGACCAATTCTGATAAACAGTTCAAAAGTTATACCACAAATAGAAATTATCAATATACTACGCAAGGAGCCCATATTTACCATAGTCATGCCCGACATGCGACATTAACAACCGCACAGGGCGGAATTGGAAATTCTTGTTAAATTTGAGTAAAAAACCAAAATTATGCATGAATAACATCCTAAAATTATAGGAGACATCGACAAAAAATTTCAAGCCAAAATTCAAAGCTAGTTAGATTTATGTAAACAAGAAAATTTCAGGAAAATGCATATTTTGGATTTTCTATCCCAAATGCATATAAAATTAGATATATTCTGATAAATAGTTCAAAAGTTATGAAAAAAATACAATTTATCAAAATACTATGCAAAGAGTCTGAATATCCTCTAGTGATGCACAACATGCAACAATAAAAACCAGACAAGATAGAAATTGAAATTCATGTTAAATTTGACGAAATAACCAAAAGTTTGACTCTATAAGATCCTAAAATCATAGGAAACAACCACATAAAGTTTCAAGACCGAATTCCTCTAGTCATGCACTACATGCAACTATAATAACCACAAAGGGTAGAATGGGAAATTTATGTTAAATTTGAGTAAACAAGCAAAACTTTGCAAAAATAACAAAACATAACACATGGCATAAATAACATCCTTAAATCATAGGAGACAACCACAAAAGTTTTCATGCCATAATTCAAAGCCTAACTTATTTAACTGAATAAGAAAAATTCAAGATAAATTCAAAATAAAACTTTAAAAATAGAAAAGAAAAGGAAAAAATGGTTTTTTTTTTGGATTTTCAGGAGGGAGTTTTAAGATGTAGTATGTAAATTATGATAAATTGGATTTTTCAACCCAAATGCATATAAAATCTGTCCAATTCTTATAACAAGTTCAGAAGTTTTGTCAAAAATAGAATTTATCATAATACTATGGAAAGAGCCCGAATTCCTCTAGTGATGCAGTACATGGAATAGTAACGACCATACGTGGTAGAAATGAAAATTAATGTTAATTTTGAGTAAACAACCAAAACTTTGCATCAATAACATCTTAAAATCATAGGAAACAACCACCAAAAGTGTCAATTTCGAATTTCCCTTAGTCATGTACGACATGCAACAATAGCAAGCAAATCAGGCAGAATTGGCAAATCATCTTAAATTTGAGTAATAAACTAAAACTTTTCATCAATAACATCCCAAAAATCATAGGAGACAAGCACAATAAGTTTCAAGCCAAAATTAAAAGCCTAATTGATTTAACTGAATACGAAAAGTTTAAGAAAAATTCAAAATAAAATATAAAAAATAGAAAAGAAATGGAAAAAAAGGTTTTTTTGGATTTTCAGAAGGGAGTTTTGAGTCGTAGTATGAGAACTCTAATACAATGTATTTTTCTACCCAAAATGCATATAAAATTAGAACAATTCTGACAAACAGTTCAAAAGTTATGCAAAAATAGAATTTATCAAAATACTATGCAAGGAGTTCGAATTTCCCCGAGTCATGCACTACATGTAACAATAACAACTAGAGAGGGAAAAAATGGAAATTCATGTTAAATTTGAGTAACCAACCAAACTTTGCATCAATAACATCCTAAAATCACAGGAAACAACCACAAAAAGTTAGAACCCCAATTTTCTCGAAGTCAAGCACTATATGCAAATGTGACAACCACATTGGGCTTAATTGGAAAATCATGTTAAATTTGAGTAAACAAAGAAAACATTACATAAATAAAATCCTTAAATCATAAAAGAGAACCACAAAAAGTTTCAAGAGAAAATTTACAGCCTAATTGATTTAACTGAATATGAAAAATTCAAGACAAATTCAAAATAAAACTTCAAAAATAGAAAAGAAATGGAAAAAATGGGTTTTTTTTTTTGGATTTTTCAGGAAAGATTTTTAAGACGTACTAAGAAAAGTTTGATAGATTCGATTTTTCAACCCAAATGCATATAAAATTTATCCAATTCTGATGACCAGTGCAGTAGTTATGTCGAAAATATAATTTATCAAAATACTATGGAAAGAGTCCAAATTCCTCTAGTGATGTAGTACATGCAACAATAACGACCAAACATGGTAGAAATAAAAATTCATGTTAAATTGAGTAAACAACCAAAACTTTGCATCAATAACATCCTAAAATCATAGGAAACAACCACATAAAGTTTCAAGATTAAGTTCCCCCTAGTCATGCACTACATGCAACTATAACAGCCACATACGGCAAAATTATAAATTCAAGATAAATTTGAGTAAACAAGTAAAACATTGCAACAATAACATCCTAAAATCCTAGGAGACAACCACAAAAGTTTAAAGCAAAAATTCAACGCTTGATAGATTTAACTGAACAAGAAAAATTCAAGACAAATTCAAAATAAGACTTCAAAAATAGAAAAGAAATGGAAAAAAATGTTTTTTTCAGGAGGGTGTTTTAAGACATAGTATGAAAACTCAGATTGATTCGATTTTCCAATCCAAATGCATATAAAATTTGTCCCATTCAGATATTTAGTTCAGAAGTGATGTCAAAAATAGAATTTATCGAAATACAATGGAAAGAGCTTGAATTCCTCTAGTGATGCAGTACATGCAACAATAACGAACAAACATGGCAGAAATGAAAATTTATGTTAAATTTGAGTAAACAACCAAAACATTGCATCTATAACATCCTAAAAGCATAGGAAACAGCCACAAAAAGATTCTAGCCCGAATTTCCCTTAGTCATGTACTACATGCAACAGTAACACACACACCAAGGAGAATTGGGAAATCATATTGAATTTGAGTAAACAACCAAAAATTTACATCAATGACATCCTGAAATCGTAGGAGACAACCACAATAAGTTTCAAGCCAAAATTTAAAGGCAAACTGATTTAACTAAAGAAGAAAAAATCAAGTCATTCAAAATAAAAATTTCAAAATAACAAACAAATGGAAAAAAGGGATTTTTTTTTCATTGGATTTTCAGGATGGAATTTTCAGGCGTAGGATGAGAAGTCTAATGGAGTGGATTTTTTTAGACAAAATGCATATAAAATTAGACCCATTCCGATAAACAATTCAAAGTTTATGCCAAAAATAGAATTTATCAAAATACTATGCATGGAGTCCATATTTCCCCTAGTCATGCACTACATGCAATATTAACAACCATACAGGGCAGACAAGGGAATTCATGTTAAATTTGAGTAAAGAAGCAAAACCTTGCATCAATAACATCATAAAATCAAATGAAACAACCACAAATAGTTTCTATCCCGAGTTCCCCTAGTCAAGAACTATATGCAATATCCTAACCCGAATCCTAATCCTAATCCTAATCTTAATCCTAATCCTCTTCCTCGTCCTCATCCTCATCCTTATCATTATCCTCATCCTCAACCTCATACTCATCCTCATTCTCATCTCCATCCTCATCCTCATCATCATCCTAATCCCTATTCTCATCCTCATCGTCATCCTCATCCTCAACATCATCCTCAACCTCATCCTCATCCTCATTCTCATCGTCATCCTCATCCTCATCCTCATCCTCATCCTCATCCTCATCCTCATCCTCATCCTCATCCTCATCCTCATCC
>NW_017727473.1:346787-347988 GCF_001865875.1 Lupinus angustifolius | reverse complement strand
TCATCCTCATCCTCATCCTCATCCTCATCCTCATCCTCATCCTCATCCTCATCCTCATCCTCATCCTCATCATCATCCTCATCCTCATCCTCAATCTAAACCTAACCATAACCCTAATCCTAACCTTAATCCTTATCCTAATCTTAATCCTCATCCTCATCCTAAACCTAATGCTAATCCTAATCCTAATCCTAATCCTAATCCATATCCTAACCCTAATGCTAATCATAATCCTAATCCTAATCCTAATCCTAATTATAATCGTAATACGAATCTTAATCCTAATCCTATTCGTATACTAATCTTAATCCTAATCCAAATCATAATCCTCATCCTCATCCTCATCCTCATACTCATCCTCATCCTCATCATCATCCTAATCTTAATCCTAATCTTCATCCTCATCCTAGTCCTAATCCTAATCCTAATACTAATGTTAATCCTCATCCTAATCCTAACCCAAACCCTAACCCTAATCCTAATCCTAATCCTATTCATGTTCCTATTCCTAATTCTAATCCTAATCCTAATCCTCATCATAATCCTGATCTTCATCCTCATCCTAATCCTAACCCTAACCCTAATCCTTATCCTTATCCTAATCTTAATCCTAATCCTCATCCTAAACCTAATCCTAATCCTAATCCTAATCCTATTCCTATTCCACATCCTAATCCTAATCATAATCCAAATCCTAATTCTCATCCTAATGCTAATCGTAATACTAATCTTAATCCTAATCCTATTCGTATCCTAATCTTAATCCTAATCCTAATCCTAATCCTAATCCTCATCCTCATCCTCATCCTCATCATCATCCTAATCCTAATCCTAATCCTAATCCTCATCCTAAACGTAGTCATAATCCTCATCCTAATGCTAATCCTCATCCTCGTCCTCATCCTCATCCTCATCCTAATCCTAACATTATTCCTAACCCTAACCCTAATCCTAATCCTACTCCTAATCCTAATCTTATTCATATTCCTATTCCTAGTCCTAAACCTAATCTTAATCCTAATCCTAATGCTCATCCTCATTCCCATCCTCATCCTCATCCTCATCCTCATCCTCATCCTAACCTCATCCTCATCCTCATCCTCATCCTCTTCCTCTTCCTCATCCTCTTCCTCTTCCTCATCCTCCTCCTAACCTCATCCTCATCCTCATCCTCATCCTCATCCTCATCCGCATCCTCATT
>NW_017727473.1:345791-346687 GCF_001865875.1 Lupinus angustifolius | reverse complement strand
TCATCCTCATCCTCATCCTCATCCTCATCCTCATCCTCATCCTCATCCTCATCCTCATCCTCATCCTCGTCCTCGTCCTTATCCTCATCCTCAACCTCATCCTCATCCTCCTCCTCATCCTCATCCACATCCTCATCCTTATCCTCAGCTAAATCTTAATCCTAATGCAAATCCTGATCCTCATTCTCATTCATCCTCATCCTCATCCTCATCCTCAACCTCATCCGAAATCTCATCCTCATGCTCATCCTAATCCTCATCCTCATTATGGTTAAGATTAGGTGTAGGATTAGGAATAGGAATAAGATTACTATTAGGATTCAGATTAGGATTAGGATTACGAATAGGATTGAGATTTGAATTACGATTTGGATATGGAAAAGGATTAGGATTACGATTAGTATCAATATTAGGATTAGGATTAGGATTATGATTAGTATTGGGATTAGGATGAGGATTAATTTTAGGATCACGATAAGGATTAGGAGTAGTATTAGGATTAGGATTAGTTTGAGGATTAGGATTACGATTAACATGTGAAAGTGTGCATGTCAAGAGGAACACTTTGGAAAGCTCTCCTTGAATGTCATGGTTTTGATGAGGACAACTTGTGCCTAAAAGAGCTTGAAGATCATCAACAAACCCGCGTGCTTAAGTCTTTTTTTGTTACTAGGCTTAGACTAGATTCTAGTGTAAGTTGAGTCCAGGCTTAGGGCACCTAATACATGTCTCATATGCATATATCTTTTAAATCATTCCATCCATGAGATATGCCATTCATAATATGTTAATGAATTACATAAATACATGTATATGTGCATTCCAGGCATAAACTAAGTGTTAAACATGTATTAACTAAGTGCATAACGTATTTGATGTTTTGTATTTAAAAATAC
>NW_017727473.1:343351-345691 GCF_001865875.1 Lupinus angustifolius | reverse complement strand
AAAAAGAATTAGATGAATTAAAACTAGAGAATGAAGCATTAGATCTCATCTATTCTTCTAGCTCATGTAACTGCTCTACTACTAATTTATGTCAAAAACCTGTCTGTGAGACTTGCGAGGCTTTGCAAGAAGACAATTTTAAACTGAATGAAAAACTCACACGTCTCACAAACAGTAAACAGCAATTAGATACTTTGCTTAATCAAACAAGAAATGTTGGTGATCGTACTGGTCTAGGTTATACTCGCACTGCTAAAAATAAAAGACCATATAGAAAACCTGTAGCTCACACTAAAAATAAATATCATAAGCATTCACCTACTTGTTTTTATTGTAATACATATGGTCATACTTCTCATTCATGCTATATTAGAAAGTATGGTATACCTAGCGGAGTTTATGTATGGAAAAAGAAGGGAGATGACTCCCTAATCACTAACAGAAAAGGACCCAACATAAATTGGGTACCTGAGAAAAGCAAGTAATCTATTTTGCAGGTATGTCTTCGAACACATGGACAAAAATGGTACTTAGACAGTGGGTGTTCGAGACATATGACAGGTGACAGATCAAACTTCCTGGATCTTTCACTTAAAGGTAAAGGATACGTCACGTACGGAGACAACAACAAGGGAAAGATTCTTGGCACCGGAACAGTTGGTAACTCATCTCAGACTCTTATTGAAAATGTTCTTTATGTTGAAAGATTAGAACATAACCTCATGAGAATAAGTCAACTCTGTGACAAAGGTAACCGTGTATCTTTCGATTCTGACTGTTGTATTATTCGTGACATTTTAGCTAATAATGTTAAATTTGTTGGTCACTGTATAAATAACATTTACATGGTTAATTTGGATGATGTCACTACATTATTTTCAAAATGCTTTATTTCTAAAGAAGATGACATCTGGCTTTGGCACAGACGCGTTGCACATATCCATATAAAACATCTAGATAAATTATCATCAAACGAACTAGTTGAGGAGCTACCAAAATTGAATTTTAAAACTAAAGAGATTTGTGACACTTGTCAAAAGTGTAAACAAACCAAAAACTCTTTTAAAAACAAAAATGTGATATCCACCTCAAGACCTTTGGAGTTACTCCATATGGACTTGTTTGGACCATCACAAATCAAGAGTTTTGATGGTAGCTACTATGCTCTAGTTATTGTTGATGATTTCTCTAGATTTAAATGGACATTATTTTTATCTGCAAAAAGCGACGCGTTCAAAACTTTTAAAAATCTTGCCAAGCAAATCCAAAACCAACTTAACCTGAAAATAATATATATACGAAGTGACCACGAGGGAGAATTTGAGAACTTTCAGTTCGACAAATTCTGTGATAAGCATGGCATTTTGCATCAGTTCTCTGCTCCTCGCACTCCACAACAAAATGGAGTTGTAGAGAGGAAAAATCGTGTTTTAGAAGAATTAGCGAGAACCATGCTTAACGAAAGTAATACCCCCAAGTACTTCTGGGCTGATGCAGTTCATACTGCATGTTATGTTATAAATCGAGTACTTTCAAGGCCTAAATTGAATAAAACTCCTTATGTACTTTTAAAAGGCCGCAAACCAAACATATCCCATCTTCACGCTTTCGGTTGCAAATATTTTATATTAAATAATGGAAAGCGGGCTTCAGGAAAATTCGATTCAAAAGCCGATGAGGGAATATTTTTGGGATACTCGATTCATAGCAAAGCTTTCAGAGTCTTTAACAAATATTTAATGCAAGTTGAAGAGTCTATCCATGTACAGTTTGACGAATCTTCTCCAAAAGAGAAGAGAAAGGTCGTTTCTGATGATGTTGCAGGTGCTTTGGAAGAAGCATACTCCAAGGACATGGATAATGAAAAAGGAGCCAATGATGAAGGTCAAATCGAACCTCAAGAGCACTCAGACATGCCTACCGTGTGGAAAACAAAGAAAGCTCACCCAATTGATAAAGTTATAGGTGACATATCTACGGGAGTGGTAACCCGTAGTTCCTTACGAAATTTCTGTAATTTTGTAGCTTTTGTATCGCAAATTGAGCCTAAGACCGTTGATGAGGCCATTGAGGATGTACACTGGGGTATAGCTATGCAAGAAGAGCTAAACCAGTTTGAGCGTAACAGTGTTTGGGACTTGGTCCCTAAACCTAAAGATCATCCCGTGATTGGTACTCGATGGGTCTTCAGAAATAAACTTGATGAATCTGGCTTAATAAATTTCAAATGGACGTAAAAAGCGCCTTCTTCAATGGTTACATTCAACAAGAAGTTTATGTTGACCAACCGTCTGGTTTTGAAAAATTTAAATATCCGAACCATGTTTACAAATTTAAAAA
>NW_017727473.1:342917-343251 GCF_001865875.1 Lupinus angustifolius | reverse complement strand
AGAAATTTGAAATGGACAAATGTAAGGAAGCTTCCACACCTATGGCATCTACTTGCTACTTAGACAAAGATGAAAAAGGAAAAGGAATCGAGATAACGAAGTATCGTGGCATGATTGGGTCTTGACTTTACTTAACTGCAAGTAGACCTGATATCATGTTCAGTGTATGCATGTGTGCGATATATCAATCATCACCGAGAGAATCACATTATATAACTGTTAAAAGAATCATGAGATATTTAAAAGGAACTACTAACATGGGATTATGGTATCCTCGGGATGCCTCACTATCCTTGGTGGGTTATTCCGATTCCGATTTCGCCGGATGTAAATT
>NW_017727473.1:342487-342817 GCF_001865875.1 Lupinus angustifolius | reverse complement strand
CGATAATACAAGTGCCATTAACCTATCCAAGAATCCCGTTTTGCATTCTAGAACAAAGCATATAGAAATTAGACATCATTTTTTGCGTGATCATGTACAAAAAGGTGACTGCGTTCTTGAATTTGTGGAAACATCTAAACAGTTAGCATATATTTTCACCAAGCCCCTTCCCAGGGATACTTTCTATGTTCTAAGGAGAGAACTTGGAATTCTTGATGAACAATATCTTGTTTAAAAATTGTTTAGTTGTTTGCATTAATTGTCTTTCCTTTATATACCTATGTGTTTCATGTTCAAATGATATATGTTAAAAATGCAAAATTATATCTC
>NW_017727473.1:341914-342387 GCF_001865875.1 Lupinus angustifolius | reverse complement strand
CTTAATGTTTGAAAATTCAAATTTTTACTGATTTAGTCGATTAAACAGCCCGTTAATCGATTACCTGGGCAGCTTTTTTTTGAAACTTCAAATTTTACACTGTTTTAATCGATTAAAACATCCCGTTAATCGATTAAAACCAGTACGTTAAAGGCAGACAGTATCTCGATTCTACACTTTTTTCGACATTTTCGCAACCTCTCTGTGCTTTAAGTCTCTGAAACAGTAACCACACTAATCCAAGTGCAATAGGATTAAGTAAACCTCATCCTAACCCTCTCAATCCTTCAGAAATCGCTCTCTTTCATCCTTAATCCATCCAATTCCGAATCATCCAATCCAAACCCTAGGTTAAGTTTTGCCTCCTCTGCTCATCCATCTCAGTTTCGGGTTCAACACATATAATGGAGCAAAGTCGTCCAAAACGGGTCAAGACTACAGCTACTCGTGTACGAAGAAGGGAAACCGGCTCA
>NW_017727473.1:341185-341814 GCF_001865875.1 Lupinus angustifolius | reverse complement strand
CTTCCAAGGGCTGAAGGATTCTTATTTTGCAGGCATGGAGCAGTACGAAGAACGTCAGATTGCCTACACCGACAACAAATTTCAGGAGCTGAGGAATATGATTCAATCTAACGCTGAGGCTCAAAATGCTATGTTTTGCTCAGAATTTCAGAAGCTGTCTGTGCTTATCAGGGGAGATCAGAACATTGCTATGTCTGATGATCAGATTGACCATCCTCTGCCTCATCTTTAGTTTAGTGGACCTTAGACCTAGGCTATCTCACCCTTAGGTTTATTTCATCTTATGGCACCTTCTGGATTTAGTTGTTGTTGTTGCTTTCAGAACTTATTCATATGTCGCTATTTGTCTTTGATTGACTTTATATCCTGTACTACTTCCTGACTTCCTTGACTCTTTATGCTATGCAAATGTTTTTTTTTGTTTTTTGCTTTAATTATGTCGAATAGCTTATCTGCTTTAGTGAATGGTTCTTGATCATATGAGATTTGATATTGCTAACATTGGTTAATATTTGATTAAATCTTGTATACCATTCTCATTTCCTATTAGCTATTTTTTTTTTGTCAAATCAAGCGCATTTGTTCAATTTACCGAAAAATGAAACAGGTTAATTTGTTAAAACCCAAAT
>NW_017727473.1:340760-341085 GCF_001865875.1 Lupinus angustifolius | reverse complement strand
ATATCAACCATGCCAACACAATCTTCAAGCTTATTCATCAAGCAATTGTTATTTCAATTCATGAACTTGATGTAGCGTTTGTCATCATCAAAAAGGGGGAGATTCAAAGTGNAGATCATCAACAAATCAGCGTGCTTAAGTCTTTATTTGGTACTAGGCTTAGACTAGATTCTAGTTTAAGTTGATCCTCATCCACTTCCTCATCCTCATCCTCCTCCTCATCGACATCCTCATCCTCATCTTATCCTCATCCTCATCCTCATCCTAATCCACATCCTATCCTCATCCTCATTCTCGTCCTCATCCTATCCCCATCCTCATCCTA
>NW_017727473.1:340005-340660 GCF_001865875.1 Lupinus angustifolius | reverse complement strand
TCTCGTCCTCATCCTATCCTCATCCTCTTCCTCTTCCTCTTCCTCTTCCTCATCCTCATCCTCATCCTCATCCTCATCCTCATCCTATCCTCATCCTCTTCCACATCCTCATCCTAAACTTATCCTCTTCCTCATCCTATCCTCATCCTCTTAATCATCCTATCCTATCCTTATCCTCTTCCTCATCCACATCCTATCCTCATCCTCATTGTCTTCCTCATCCTATCGTCATCCTCATCCTCATTCTCGTCCTCATCCTATCCTCATCCTCATCCTCCTCCTCTTCCTCATCCTCCTCCTCGTCCTCATCCTCTTCCTCATCTTCATCCTATCCTCATCCTCATCCTCATCCACTTGCTCATCCTCATCCTCATCCTCATCCACATCCTATCCTCATCCTCATTCACATCCTCATCCTATCCTATCCTATCCTCATCCTCATCCTCATGCCCGTCCTCATCCTATTCTCATCCTCATCCTACTCCTCATCATCCACTTCATCCTATCCCTATCTTCATCTTAATCCTATCCTCATCCTCATCCTCAACCTCATCCTCGTCCTTATCCTCATCCTCATTCTATCCTCATCCTATCCTCATTCTCATCCTCATCCTCATCCTCATCCTCATCCTCATCCTCATCCTTTCCTCATCCT
>NW_017727473.1:337852-339905 GCF_001865875.1 Lupinus angustifolius | reverse complement strand
TCCTTCCCTCATCCTCATCCTCATCCTCATCCAATCCTCATCCTATCCTCATCCTCATCGTCTTGCTCATCATATCCTCATCCTCCTCCTCTTCCTCATCCTCATCCTCATCCTATCCATATCCTCATCCTCATCCTCATCCTCTTCCTCTTCCAGATTCTCATCCTCATCCTTTCCTCATCTTCGTCCTATCCTCAACCTGATCCTCATTCTCGTCCACATGCTATCCTCATTCTCATTCTCGTCCTCATCCTATCATGTTCCTCCTCCTCCTTCTCATCCTGTCGTCATCCTCATCCTCCTCCTCCTCCTCATCCTCATCCTCAGCCTCATCCTCATCCTTATCGTCATCATCATCCTCATCCTCTTCCACATTCTTATCCTCATCCACATCCTATTCACATCCTCGTCCTCATTCTATCCTCATCCTCCTCCTCTTCCTCATCCTTATCCTCATCCTATCCATATCCTCATCCTCATCCTCTTCCTCTTCCAAATTCTCATACTCATCCTTTCCTCATCTTCGTCCTATCCTCAACCTGATCCTCATTCTCGTCCACATGCTATCCTCATTCTCATTTTCGTCCTCATCCTATCATGATCCTCCTCCTCCTTCTCATCCTGTCGTCATCCTCATCCTCATCCTCCTCCTCCTCCTCATCCTCATCCTCAACATCATCCTCATCCTCATCGTCATCATCATCCTCATCCTCTTCCACATTCTTATCCTCATCCTATCCTCATCCACATCCTATCCACATCCTATCCTCATCCTCATCCTCATACTTGTACTCATCCTTTCCTCATCCTCATCCTAATCCTCATCCTAATCATAATCCTCATCGTCATCCTCTTCCTCATCCTCATCCTCATCCTATCCTTATCCTCGTCCTCATCCTATCCTCTTGCTCATGCTCAACCTCATCCTATCCTCTTCCTCATCCTCATCCTCCTCCTCATCCCTTCCTCAACCTCTTCCACATGCTTATCCTCACCCTCATCGTCATCCTCGTCCTCATCCTCATCGTCATCCTCTTCCACATCCTCATCCTATCCTCATCCTCATCCTCATCGACTTCCTCATCCTCATCATATCCACATCCTCATCCTCGTCCTCATCCTATCCTCATCCTCATCCTCATACTCATCCTCATCCTATCCTCATCCTCATACTCATCCTCATCCTATTCTCATCCTCATCCACATCATATCCTCAATATCATTCTCGTCCTCATCCTCACCCTATCCTCATCCTCTCCCTCATCCTCATCCTATCCTCATCCACTTCCTCATCCTCACCCTCATCCTATCCTATCCTCATCCTCTTCCTCATCCACATCCTATCCTCATCCTCATTCTCCTCCTCATTCTATCCTCATCATCATCCTCATTCTCCTCCTCATCCTATCCTCATCCTCCTCCTCATCCTCATCCTCATCCTCATCCTATCCATATCCTGATGCTCATCCTCATCCTCTTCCTCTTCCACATTCTCATCCTCATACTTTCCTCATCTTCGTCCTATCCTCAACCTCATCCTCATCCTATCCTCATCCACATCCTATCCACATCCTCGTCCTCATCCTATCCTCATCCTCATCCTCATACTCGTACTCATCCTATCCTCATACTCTTCCTCATCCTAATCCAAATCCTCATCGTCATCCTCTTCCTCTTCCTCATCCTCATCCTATCCTCATCCTCGTCCTCATCCTATCCTCATGCTCATGCTTAACCTCATCCTATCCTCTTCTTCATCCTCATCCGCGTTCTCATCCTATCCTCATCCTCACACACGTCCTCATCTTATCCTCATACTCATACTCATCCTCATCCTATCCTCATCCTCATCCACATCATATCCTCATCCTCATTCTCGTCCTCATCCTCACCCTATCCTCATCCTCTCCCTCATCCTTATCCTATCCTCATCCTCTTCCACATCCTGATCCTCATCCTATCCTATCCTCATCCTCTTCCTCATCCACATCCTATCCTCGTCCTCATTCTGCTCCTCATTCTATCCTCGTCCTCATTCTCGTCCTCATCCTAT
>NW_017727473.1:334760-337752 GCF_001865875.1 Lupinus angustifolius | reverse complement strand
TATCATGATCCTCATCCTCATCCTCTTCCTCTTCCACATTCTCATCCTCATCCTTTCCTCATCTTCGTCCTATCCTCATTCTCGTCCTCATCCTATCATGTTCCCTATCCTCATCCTATCCTCCTCCTCATCCTATCCTCATCCTCATCCTCATCCTCATCCTCATCCTTATCCTCATCCTCATCCTCATTCTCATCCTCATCCTATGCTCATCCTCATCCTCATCCTCATTCTCTTCCACATGCTCATCCTCATCCTCATCCTCATTCTATCTTCATCCTCATCCTATTCTCTTCCTCTTCCCATCCTCATCCTCATTCTCGTCCTCATCCTATCCTCATCCTCAACCACATCCTATCCTCATTCTCATCCTCATCCTATCCTCATCCTCATCCTCATCCACATCCTCATCCTCTTGCTCATCCTCATCCTCATCCTCATCCTCATCCTATCCTCATCTTTATCCTCATTCTCCTTGTCCTCATCCACATCCTCATCCTCATCCTATCCTCATCCTCATCCTCATCCTCCTCCACATGCTCATCCTCATCCACCTCCACATGCTCATCCTATCTTCATCCTCATCCTATCCTCACCCTAATCCTCATCCTCATCCTCATCCTCATCCTATCCTAATCCTCATTCTCGTCCTCATCCTTTCTTGATCCTTACCCTCATCCTATTTTGATCCTTACCCTCATCCTCTTCCTCATCCTTATACTATCCTCATCCTCAACCTCATTCTCCTCCTCATCCTATCCTCATCTTCTTTCTTATCCTCATCCTCATCTTCCTCCTCCTCCTATCCTTATCCTCATCGTCATCGTCATCCTCATCCTCGTCCACATTCACGTCCTCATCTTATCCTCATCCTCGTCCTATCCTCATCCTCTTCCTCTTCCAATTCTCATTCTCCTCCTCATCCTGTCCTCATCCTCATCCTCATCCTAACCCTCTCCTTATCCTGTCCTCATCCTCATCCTCATCCTAACCCTCTCCTTATCCTCACCCTCTCCTCGTCCTCATCCTATCCTCATCCTGATTCACATCCTATCCTCATCCTCTTCCTCTTGCTCATCCTCATCCTCATCCTCATCATATCCTCCTATTCATCCTCATCCTCATCATATCTGCATCATCATCCCCTTCCTCTTCCTCATCCTCATCCTATCCTCATCGTTTTCCTCATCCACATCCTCATCCTATCCTCATCCTCATCCTATCCTCATCCTATCCTCATCCCCATCCTCATCCTATCCACACCTAATCCTCATTCTTGTCCTCATCCTATCCTCATCCTCATCATGTTATCATCCTCATCCTCATCATATCCTCATCCTCATTGGCTTCCTTATCCACATCCTCATCTTCATCCCATCCTCATCCTCATCCTCATTCACATCCTATCCTCATCCTCATTCTCGTCCTCATCCTGTCCTCATCCTCAACCACATCCTATCCGCATCCTCATCCTCAACCACATCCTCTTGCTCATCCTCATCCTCATCCTCTTCCACAACCTATCCTCATCCTCATCCTCATCCTCTTCCACATGCTCATCCTCATCCTATCCTCATCCTATCCACTTCCTCTTCCTCATCCTCATCCTATCCTCATCCTCATCCTCTTCCTCATCGACATCCTCATTCTATCCTCTTCCTCATCCTATCCTCATCCTCGTCCTCATCCTCATCCTAACATATCCTCATCGTCATCCACATCCTATCCTCATCCTCATTTTCGTCCTCATCCTAGCCTCATCCTCACCTTCTTCCTCATCCTCACCCTCATCCTCATCCTATCCTCATCCTCATCCTCATTCTTGTCCTCATCCTATCATCTTCGTCATCCTCCTCCTCCTCCTATCCTCATCTTCATCCTCATCCTATCCTCATGCTCATCCTCTTTCTCATCCTCATCCTCATCTTGTCCTCATTATATCCTCATCCTCATCCTCATCCTCATCTTATCCTCATCCTCATCCTCATCCTAATCCTCATCCTCATCCTATCGTAATCCTAATCCTCATCCTCATCCTTATCTTATCCTCATCCTCATCGTCTTCCTCATCCTCATCTTCATCCTATACTCATCCTCATCCTCATCCTATCCTCATCCTCATCGTCATCTTCATCCTCATTCTCGTACTCATCCTATCCTTATCCTCACCCTCATCCTATCCTCATGCTCATCCTCATCCTCAATCCTCATCCTCATCCTCATCTTCATCCTCATCCTCATCCTTATCCTTGCCTCCCCCTCATCCTCATCCTCATCATATCCTAATCCTCATGTTGATCCTCATCCTCGTCCTTATCTTCATCCTATCCTCATCCTCATGCTCGTCCTCATCCTATCCTCATCCTCCTACTCGTCCTCATCCATATCCTATCCTCATCCTCATTCTCGTCCTCATCCTTCTCCTCATCCTCATCCAATCTTCATCCTCATTCTCGTCCACTTCCTATCCTCATCCTCATCCACTTCCTTATCCTCGTCCTCATCCTCATCCACAACCTTATCTATCCTCATCCTCATCCCCTTCCTCATCCTCTTCCTCATCCTCATCCTATCCTCATCCTCTTCCTCATCCACATCCTCATCCTATCCTCATCCTCATCCTATCCTTATCTTTATCCTCATCCTCATCATGATCCTATCCTATCCTCATCCTCGTCCTTTTTCTCGTCCTCATCCTATCCTCATCCTCATCATGTCATCAACCTCATCCTCATCCTATCCTCATCCTCATCGTCTTCCTCATCCTCATCTTCATCCTATACTCATACTCATCCTCATCCTATCCTCATCCTCATCGTCATCTTCATCCTCATTCTCGAACTCATCATATCCTCATCCTCACCCTCATCCACATCCTCATCCAATCCTCATCCTCATCCTCATCCTATCATATCCTCATCCTCGTCCTTATCTACATCCTATCCTCATCCTCATGTTCGTCCTCATCCTATCCTCATCCTCATCCTCATCC
>NW_017727473.1:331502-334660 GCF_001865875.1 Lupinus angustifolius | reverse complement strand
TCATCCTCATTCTCGTCCTCATCCTATCCTCATCCTCCTCGGAATCCTATCCTCATCCTATCCTCATCTCTTTCCCCTCCTCATCCTCATCTTCATCCCCATCCTATCCTCATCCTCATTATCGTCCTCATCCTATCCTCATCCTGACCCTCATCCTATCCTCATGCTCATCCTCATCCTCATGCTCGTTCTCATCCTATCCTCATCCTCATCCTCTTCCTCATCCTCATCCTCATCCTCATCCACATCCTCATCTAATCCTCATCCTCATCCTATCCAATCCTCATCCTCGTCCTTATCTACATCCGATCCTCATCCTCGTCCTTATCTACATCCTATCCTCATCCTCATGCTCGTCCTCATGCTATCCTCATCCTCATCCTCATCCTATCCTTCTACTCGTCCTCATCCATATCCTATCCTCATCCTTATTTTCGTCCTCATCCTATCCTCATCCTCCTCCTCCTCCTCATCCTTATCCATTCTTCATCATCATTGTCGTCCTCGTCCTATCCTATCCTCTTCCTCATCCTCATCCTCATCCACTTCCTTATCCTCGTCCTCATCCTATCATCCTATCCTCATCCTCATCCACAACCTTATCTATCCTCATCCTCATCCTCTTCCTCATCCTCATCCTATCCTCATCCTCTTCCTCATCCACATCCTGGTCCTATCCTCATCCTCATCCTATCCTCATCTTTATCCTCATCCTCATCCTGATCCTATCCTATCCTCATCCTCGTCTTCATCCTATCCTCATCCTCATCATGTCATCAACCTCATCCTCATCCTATCCTCATCCTCATCGGCTTCCTATCCTCATCCTATCCTCATCTCTATCCCCTCCTCATCCTCATCCTCATCCCCATCCTATCCTCATCCTCATTATCGTCGATCCTCATCCTCGTCCTTATCTACATCCTATCCTCATCCTCGTCCTTATCTACATCCTATCCTCATCCTCGTCCTTATCTACATCCTATCCTCATCCTCGTCCTTATCTACATCCTATCCTCATCCTCGTCCTTATCTACATCCTATCCTCATCCTCGTCCTTATCTACATCCTATCCTCATCCTCGTCCTTATCTACATCCTATCCTCATCCTCGTCCTTATCTACATCCTATCCTCGTCCTCATCCACGTCATATCCTCATCCTCATTCTCATCCGCATCCTGTCCTCATCCTCCTCCTCATTCTCATCCTCATTGTCTTCCTGATCCTCATCCTCGTCCTCATCCACGTCATATCCTCATCCTCATTCTCGTCCGCATTCTATCCTCATCCTCCTCCTCATTCTCATCCTCATCGTCTTCCTCATCCTCATCCTAATCCTCATCCTATCCGTATCCTATCCTCATCCTCATCCTTACATAATCCATCCTCATCCTCATCCTCATCCTCATCCACATCCTATCCTCATTCTCATTCTCGTCCTAATCCTATCCTCGTTCTCATCCTCGTCCTCGTCCTCATCCTATCCTCATCCATATTCTCGTCCTCATCCTATCCTCATCCTCATCCTATCGTCGTCCTCATCCTTTCCTCATCCTCCTCCTCATCCTCATTCTCATCCTCATCCTCATCCTCATCCTCATCCTCATGCTCATCCTCTTCCTCAGCCTTATCCTCATCCTATCCTCTTGCTCAACCACATCCTCATCCTATCATCATCCTCATCCTCATCCTCATCCTATCTTCATCCTCATCATCTTCCTCATCCTATCCTCATCCTAATCCTCATCTTCATCCTCATCCTCATCCTATCCTCATCCTCGTCCTCATCCACATCCTATCCACATCCTCATTCTCCTCCTCATGCTCGTCCTCATCCTACCGTCATCCTCTTCCTCATCCACATCCTCAACCTGTCCTCATCCTCATCCATATCCTATCCTATCCTCATCCTCGTCCTCATCCTCATTGTCGTCGTCATCTTATCCTCATCCTAATCCCTCATCCTATGCTCATCCTCGTCCTCATCCACATCCTATCCTAATCCTCACTCTCGTCCTAATCCTATCCTCATCCTCATCCTATCTTCATCTTTATCCTCATCCTCATCCTATCCTCATCTTTATCCTCATCCTATCCTTGTCCTCATTCTTGTCCTCATCCTATCCTCATCCTCATTCTCGTCCTCATCCTATCCTCATCCTCATACCTCATCCCTCATCCTTATCCCTCATCCTATCCTCATCCTCCTCCTCTTCCTCATCCTCTTCCTCATCCTCATCCTATCCTCATCCTCATCTTATCCTTATCCTCGTCCTCATCCACATCCTTTTCTCATCCGCATTCTCGTCCTAATCTTATCCTCATCCTCATCCTCATCCTATCCACATCCTCATCCTCATCTTCATCCTCCTTCTCATTCTATCCTTGTCCTCATCGACATCCTATCCTCATCCTCATTCTCGTCCTCATCCTATCCTCATCCTCATACCTCATCCCTCATCCTTATCCCTCATCCTATCCTCATCCTCCTCCTCTTCCTCATCCTCTTCCTCATCCTCATCCTATCCTCATCCTCATCTTATCCTTATCCTCGTCCTCATCCACATCCTTTTCTCATCCGCATTCTCGTCCTAATCTTATCCTCATCCTCATCCTCATCCTATCCACATCCTCATCCTCATCTTCATCCTCCTTCTCATTCTATCCTTGTCCTCATCGACATCCTATCCTCATCCTCATTCTCGTCCTCATCCTATCCTCATCCTCATACCTCATCCCTCATCCTTATCCCTCATCCTATCCTCATCCTCCTCCTCTTCCTCATCCTCTTCCTCATCCTCATCCTATCCTCATCCTCATCTTATCCTTATCCTCGTCCTCATCCACATCCTTTTCTCATCCGCATTCTCGTCCTAATCTTATCCTCATCCTCATCCTCATCCTATCCACATCCTCATCCTCATCTTCATCCTCCTTCTCATTCTATCCTTGTCCTCATCGACATCCTATCCTCATCCTCATTCTCGTCCTCATCCTATCCTCTTCCTCTTCTTCATCCTCATCCTATCGTCATCCTCATCTTATCCTTATCCTCGTCCTCGTCCACATCCTAGGCTCATCCTCATTCTCATCCTAATCCTATCGTCATCCTCATCCTATCCTCATCTTCATCCTCATCCTATCCTCATGCTATCCT
>NW_017727473.1:325680-331402 GCF_001865875.1 Lupinus angustifolius | reverse complement strand
CTCATCGTATCCTCATCCTCATCCTCGTCCTCATTCTCATTCACGTCATCATCCTATCCTCATCCTCTTCCTCATCCTCATCCTCATCCGCATCCTATCCTCATCCATTTCCTCATCCTTTTCCTAACCTCATCCTTATCCTCTTCCTCATCCACATCCTATCCTCATCCTCTTCCTCATCCATATCCTCAACCTATCCTCGTTTTCATCCTCATCCTATCCAATCCTCAACATCATTCTCTTCCTCATCATATCCTCATCCTTATCCCTCATCCTATCCTCCTCCTCAACCTATCCTCATCCTGATCCTATCCTCTTCCTCAACCCAAGCTCATCCTATCCTCATCCTCATCCTATCCACATCCTCATTCTCATCATCATCCTCCTCCTCATCGTCATCCTCGTCCTAATCCATATCCTATCCTCATCCTCATTCTCGTCTTAATCCTATCCTCATCCTCATCCTATCCTCTTCTTCATCCTCATCTTATCCTCATCCTCCTCCTCTTCCTCATCCTCTTCCTCATCCTCATCCTATCCTCGTCCTCATCTTATCCTTATCCACGTCCTCACCCACATCCTATGCTCATCCACATTCTTGTCCTAATCCAATCCTCATCTTCATCCTCATGCTATCCTCATCCTCATTCTTGTCCTCATACTATCCTCATCCTCACCCTCATCCTCACCCTCATCCTCATCCTCATTCTCATCCTCATCCTCATCCTCTTCCTCATCCTCATCCTATCCTCGTCCTCATCCTCATCCTCATCCTCTTCCTCATCCTCATCCTATCCTCATCCTCGTCCTCATCCTATCCTCATCCTCATCCTATCCTCGTCCTCATCCTCATCCTCATCCTCTTCCTCATCCTCATCCTATCCTCATCCTCGTCCTCATCCTATCCTCATCCTCATCCTATCCTCGTCCTCATCCTCATCCTCATCCTCTTCCTCATCCTCATCCTATCCTCATCCTCGTCCTCATCCTATCCTCATCCTCATCCTATCCTCGTCCTCATCCTCATCCTCATCCTCTTCCTCATCCTCATCCTATCCTCATCCTCGTCCTCATCCTATCCTCATCCTCATCCTATCCTCGTCCTCATCCTCATCCTCATCCTCTTCCTCATCCTCATCCTATCCTCATCCTCGTCCTCATCCTATCCTCATCCTCATCCTATCCTCGTCCTCATCCTCATCCTCATCCTCTTCCTCATCCTCATCCTATCCTCATCCTCGTCCTCATCCTATCCTCATCCTCATCCTATCCTCGTCCTCATCCTCATCCTCATCCTCTTCCTCATCCTCATCCTATCCTCATCCTCGTCCTCATCCTATCCTCATCCTCATCCTATCCACATCCTCATCCTCATCTTCATTCTCCTCATCATCGTATCCTCGTCCTCATCCACATCCTATCCTCATCCTCTTCCTAATCCTCATCCTATCGTCATCCTCATCTTATCCTTATCCTCGTCCTCATCCACATCCTTTGCTCCTTCGCATTCTCGTCCTAATCCTATCCTCATCCTTATCCTCAACCTCATCCTCTCCACATCCTCATCCTCATCTTCACCCTCCTCCTCATCCTATCCTCGTCCACATCCACATCCTATCCTCATCCTCATTCTTGTCCTCATCCTATCCTCATCTGCTTCCTCATCCTTATCCTATCTTTATCCTCATTTTATCCTTATCCTCGTCCTCGTCAACATCCTATGCTCATCCTCATTCTCGTCCTACTTACTCATCCTCATCCTCCTCCTCATCCTCGTCCTCTTCCTCATCCTCATCCTCATCCTCATCCTATCCTCATCCTCTTCCTCATCCTCATACAAACCTCATCCTCTTCCTCATCCACATCCTCATCCTATCCTCATCCTCCTCCTCATCCTATCCTATGCTCATCCTCCTCCTCATCCACATCCTATCCTCATCCTCATTCTCGTCCTCATCCTCTTCCTCATCCTCATTCTCGTCATCATGCTATCCTCATCCTCATCCTCATTCTCGTCATCATGCTATCCTCATCCTCATCCTCATTCTCGTCATCATGCTATCCTCATCCTCATCCTCATTCTCGTCATCATGCTATCCTCATCCTCATCCTCTTCCTCATCCCCCTCCTCATCCGCATCCTATCCTGATCCTCTTCCTCAACCTTTTCCTAAGCTCATCCTTATCCTCTTCCTCATCAACATCCTATCCTCATCCAGTTCCTCATCTATATCCTCAACCTATCCTCATCATCATCCTCATCCTATCCTATCCACATCCTCATTCTCATCTTCATCCTCCTCCTCTTCCTCATCCTCTTCCTATCCTCATCCTCATTCTTATCCTAATCCTATCCTCATCCTCATCCAATCCTCATCTTCATCCTCATCCTTTCCTCATCCTCATTCTCTCCCTCTTCCTATCCTCATCCTCCTCCTCTTCCTCATCTTCATCCTATCCTCGTCCTCATCCACATCGTATGCTCATCCACATTTTCGTCCTAATCGTATCCTCATCTTCATCCTCATCCTATCCTCATCCCCATTCTCGTCCTCATCCTATCTTCGTCCTCATTATCATCCTCATCCTATCTTCATCCTGATTCTCGTCCTCATCCTCTTACTCATCCTCATCCTCATCCTCATCCTATCATCATCTTTATCCTCATTTTCGTCCTCATCCTCGTTCTCATCCTCTTCTACATTCTCATCCTCCTCCTATCCTCATCCTCATCCACTTCCTCATTCTCGTCCTCATCCTATCCCCATCCTCACCCTCATCCTCATCGTCATCCTCATCCTCATCCTCATCCTCTTCCTCATCCTATCCTCATCCTCATCCTATCCTCCTCCTGAACCTAAACCTCATCCTATCCTCATCCTCATCCACATCTTATCCTCATCCTCATCTTATCCTTATACTCGTCCTATTCCATATCCTATGCTCATTCTCATTCTCGTCCTAATCATATCCTAATCCTCATCCTATCCTCATCTTCACCCTCATCCTATCCTCATCCTCATTCTCGTCCTCATACTATTCTCTTCCTCATGCTATCCTCTTTCTCTTCCTCAACCTCATCCTCATCCTATCCTCGTCCTCGTCCACATCCTATCCTCATCCTCATTCTCGTCCTCATCCTATCCTCATCCTCATCCTATCCTCATCCTCCTCCTCTTCCTCATCCTCATCCTCATCTTATTCTCATCCTCATCTTATCCTTATCTTCATCCTCATCCACATCCTATCCTCATCCTCATTCTCGTCCTCATCCTATCCTCATCCTCATCCTATCCTCATCCTCCTCCTCTTCCTCATCCTCATCCTCATCTTATTCTCATCCTCATCTTATCCTTATCTTCATCCTCATCCACATCCTATCCTCATCCTCATTCTCGTCCTCATCCTATCCTCATCCTCATCCTATCCTCATCCTCCTCCTCTTCCTCATCCTCATCCTCATCTTATTCTCATCCTCATCTTATCCTTATCTTCATCCTCATCCACATCCTATCCTCATCCTCATTCTCGTCCTCATCCTATCCTCATCCTCATTCTCATCCTCATCCTATCTTCATCCTGATTCTCTTTCTCATCCTCTTACTCATCCTCATCCTCATCCTCATCCTATTCTCCTCCTCATCCTCTTCCATATTCCCATCCTCCTCATATCCTCATCCTCATCCACTTCCTCATTCTTGTCCTCATCCTATCCTCATGCTCATCCTCATCATATCCTCATCCTCATCTTGTCCTCATCCTCATCCTCATCCTCATCCTCTTCCGAATTATCATCCTAATCCTATCCTAATCCTCATTCTCATCCTCATTCTCATCCTCATCTTATCCTCATCCTCATCCTTGTCCTCATCCTATCCTCATCTTCATCCTCATCCACGTCATATCCTCATCCTCATGCTCGTCCTCATTCTCGTCCTCATCCTATGCTCATCCTCTGCCTCATCCTCATCTTCTTCCTCATCCTCATCCTCGTCCTCATCCTATCCTCTTCCGAATTCTCATCCTCAACCTATCCTCATCCTCATCCTATCCTATCGTCATTCTCATCTTCATCCTCATCCTCTTGCGAATTCTAATCCTCATCCTATCCACATCCTCATCCTATCCTATCCTATCCTCTTCCTCATCCTCACCCTCATCCTCTTCCACTTCCTCATTCTCGTCCTCATCCCGTCCTCATCCTCTTCCTCATCCTCATCCTTATCCTCATCCTCATCCACTTCCTCATCCTCATCTACTTCCTCATCCTCATCCTCATCCTCATCCTCATTGTCATCCTTATCATCATCCTATACTCATCCACATCCCATCCTCATCCTAATTCTCGTCCTCATCCTATCCTCATCCTAATTCTCGTCCTCATCCTCATCTTATCCTCATCCTTATTCTCGTCCTCATCCTCTCCTCATCCTCGTCCTCATCTACATCATATCCTCATCTTCTTCCTCATCCTCATCCACTTCCTCATTCTCGTCCTCATCCTATCCTCATCCTAATCCTATCCTTATCCTCATCCTATCCTCGTCCTCATCCTCATCCTTATCCTCATCCTCATCCACTTCCTCATCCTCATCTACTTCGTCATCCTCATCCTCATCATATCCTCATCCTCCTCCTCATCCACATCCTATCCTCAATCTCGTCCTCATCATATCCTCATCCTCATCTTCATCCGAATCCTATCCTCATCCTGAACCTCATCATCTTCCTCATCATCATCCTCATCCTCATCCTATCCTCATCCTCATCCTCATTCTCATCCTTATCATCATCCTATACTCATCCTCATCCTATCATCATCCTAATTCTTGTCCTCATCCTATACTCATCCTAATTCTCGTCCTCATCCTATGCTCAAATCCTCATCCTCATCCTCATCCTCTTCCTCTTCCTCATCCTCATCCTATCCTCATCCTCATCCTCGTCCTCATCCTCGTCCTCATCCACATCATATCCTCATCCTCTTCCTCATCCTCATCCACTTCCTCATTCTCGTCCTCATTCTATCCTCATCCTCACCCTCATCATCATCCTATCCTATCCTCATCCTTGCCCTCACCCTCACCGTCATCTTCATCGTCATCGTCATCCTCATCCTCGTCCTCATACACATCCTATGCTCATTCTCATCCTCATCTTATCCTCATCCTCATCCGGATACTCATCCTCATCATCATCCTAATCCTATCCTCATCCTCATGCTCGTCCTCATCCTCATCCTCATCCTCATCCACTCCCTGATACTTATCCTCATCAGATCCTCGTCCTCTTCCTCATCCTCATCCATTCCCTCATCCTCATCCTCATCCGATCCTCATCCTCATCCTCATCCTCATCCACTTCCTCTTCTTCATCCTCATCCTGTTCTCATCCTCATCCTATCCTCATCCTCATCTTATCCTCATCCTCATCCTCATCCTCATCCTCATCCCCATCCTCATCCTCATCCTCTTCCGCTCCCTCATCCTCATCCTCATCTGATCCTCGTCCTCTTCCTCATCTTCATCCTCATCTGATCCTCGTCTTCTTCCTCAAGCTCATCCTCATCCACTTCCTCTTCCTCATCCTCATCCTATCCTCATCCTCATCCTATTCTCATCGTCATCCTCATCCTATCCTCATCCTGATCCTCATCCTCGTCCTCATCCACATCCTATGCTCATTCTCATCCTCATCTTATCCTCATCCTCATCCTCTTCCTC
>NW_017727473.1:324574-325580 GCF_001865875.1 Lupinus angustifolius | reverse complement strand
TCCTCATCCTCATCTGATCCTCGTCCTCTTCCTCATCCTCATCTGATCCCCGTCCTCTTCCTCATCCTCATCCACTCCCTCATCCTCATCCTCATCCCCATCCTTATCCTCATCCTCATCCTGATCCTGATCCTCATCCACTCCCTCATCCTCATTCGATCCTCATCCTCATCCTTATCCTCATCCTCATCCTCATCCAGTTCCTCTTCCTCATCCTCATCATATCCTCATCTTCATCCTCATCCTCGTCGTCATCCTCATCTTCTTCCTCATCCTCTTCCGCATTCTCATCCTCATCCCATCCTCATCCTCATCCTTTCCTATCCTCTTCCTCCTCCTCATCCTCATCCTCTTCCTCATGCTCGTCCTCATCCTATCCTCTTCCTCATCCTCATCCTCATGCTCATCCTAACCCTCATCCTCATCCTCATGCTCATCCTAACCCTCATCCTCATCCTCATGCTCATCCTAACCCTCATCCTCATCCTCATGCTCATCCTAACCCTCATCCTCATCCTCATGCTCATCCTAACCCTCATCCTCATCCTCATGCTCATCCTAACCCTCATCCTCATCCTCATGCTCATCCTAACCCTCATCCTCATCCTCATGCTCATCCTAACCCTCATCCTCATCCTCATGCTCATCCTAACCCTCATCCTCATCCTCATGCTCATCCTAACCCTCATCCTCATCCTCATGCTCATCCTAACCCTCATCCTCATCCTCATGCTCATCCTAACCCTCATCCTCATCCTCATGCTCATCCTAACCCTCATCCTCATCCTCATGCTCATCCTAACCCTCATCCTCATCCTCATGCTCATCCTAACCCTCATCCTCATCCTCATGCTCATCCTAACCCTCATCCTCATCCTCATGCTCATCCTAACCCTCATCCTCATCCTCATGCTCATCCTAACCCTCATCCTCATCCTCATCCTCATCTTCATCCTCATCGACTTCCTCTTCCTCATCCTATCCTCATCCCCATCCTCATCTTATC
>NW_017727473.1:324129-324474 GCF_001865875.1 Lupinus angustifolius | reverse complement strand
CCTCTTCCTCATCCCCATCCTATCCTCATCCTCATCCTCATCCTCAACCTATCCTCATCCTTGTCCTCATCGACATCATATCCTCATCCTCATTCTCGTCCTCATCATACCCTCATCCTCTTCCTCATCCTCATTCTCGTCCGCATCCTATCCGTATCCTCATCCTCCTCCTCATCCTCCTCTTCATCATATCCTAATCTTCATCCGAATCCTATCCTCATCCTTATCCTCATCCTCATCCTCATCCTATGCTCATTCTATCCTTACCCTCATCCTCATCCTCATCCTCATCCTCATCCTCATCCTCATCCTCATCCTCATCCTCATCCTCATCCTCATCCTCAT
>NW_017727473.1:322670-324029 GCF_001865875.1 Lupinus angustifolius | reverse complement strand
ATCCTCATCCTCATCCTCATTCTCATCCTCATCCTATCCTCATCCTTGTCCTCATCGACATCATATCCTCGTCCTCATCCTCATCCTCATATCCTCATCCTCTTCCTCATCCTCATTCTCGTCTTCATCCTATCCTTATCCTCATCCTCATCCTATCCTCATGCTCGTCCTCATCCTATCCTCTTCCTCATCCTCATTCGCGTCCTCATCCTATCCTCTTCCTCATCCTCATTCGCGTCCTCATCCTATCCTCTTCCTCATCCTCATTCGCGTCCTCATCCTATCCTCTTCCTCATCCTCATTCGCGTCCTCATCCTATCCTCTTCCTCATCCTCATTCGCGTCCTCATCCTATCCTCTTCCTCATCCTCATTCGCGTCCTCATCCTATCCTCTTCCTCATCCTCATTCGCGTCCTCATCCTATCCTCTTCCTCATCCTCATTCGCGTCCTCATCCTATCCTCTTCCTCATCCTCATTCGCGTCCTCATCCTATCCTCTTCCTCATCCTCATTCGCGTCCTCATCCTATCCTCTTCCTCATCCTCATTCGCGTCCTCATCCTATCCTCTTCCTCATCCTCATTCGCGTCCTCATCCTATCCTCTTCCTCATCCTCATTCGCGTCCTCATCCTATCCTCTTCCTCATCCTCATTCGCGTCCTCATCCTATCCTCTTCCTCATCCTCATTCTCGTCCTCATCCTATCCTTATCCTCATCCTCCTCTGCATCATATCCTAATCATCATCTGAATCCTATCCTCATCCTCATCCTATGCTCACTCTATCCTTATCCTCATCCTCATCCTCATCCTCATCCTCATCGTCATCATCATCCTAAACTCATCCTCATCCTATTTTCATCCTCATTCTCTTCCTCATCCTCATTCTCTTCCTCATCCTCACCCTCATCCTCATCCTCATCCTAATCCTCATCCTCATCTTCTTCCTCATCCTAATCCTCACCCTCATCCTGATCCTATCCTATCCTCATCCTCATCCACATCCACTTCCTCATGCTTGTCCTCATCCTATCCTCATCCTCAACCTTATCCTCATCCTCATCCTCATCCCCATCCTTATCCTCATCCACATCCTGATCCTGATCCTCAGCCACTCCCTCATCCTCATTCGATCCTCATCCTCATCATTATCCTCATCCTCATCCTCAGCCTATCATATCCTCTTCCTCCTCCTCATCATCATCCTCTTCCTCATGCTAGTCCTCATCCTATCCTAATACTCATCCTATCCTCATACTATCCTCATCATCATCCTATCCTCATCGTCATCCCGATCCTATCCTCATCCTCATCCTCATCCTCATCCTCATCCTCATGCTCATCCTCATCCTCTTCCTCAT
>NW_017727473.1:321170-322570 GCF_001865875.1 Lupinus angustifolius | reverse complement strand
ATCCTCATCCTCATCCTCATCCTCTTCCTCATCCTCATCCTCCTCCTCATCCTCATCCTCATCCACTCCCTCATCATCATCTGATCCTCATCCTCATCCTCATCCTCATCCTCATCTTCATCCTCATCGACTTCCTTTTCCTCATCCTATCCTCATCCCCATCCTCATCTTATCCTCATCCTAAATTCATCCTTATCCTATCCTCATCCTCATCCTCATCCTCATCCTCATCCTCATCCACATTATATCCTCATCCTCATTCTCGTCCTCATCCTATCCTCATCCTCATCCTCATCCACTTCCTCATCCTCATCCTCGTCCTCATCCACATCCTATGCTCATTCTCATCCTCATCCTCATCATCCTCTTCCTCATCCTTTGCTCATTCTATCCTTATCCTCATCCTCATCCTCATCCTCATCCTCATCCTCATCCTCATCCTCATCCTCATCCTCATCCTCATCATCATCCTATCCTCATCCTCATCCTAATCCTCATCCTTATCCTCATCCTCATCCCCATCCTCATCCTCATCCTCATCCTCATCCTCATCCTCTTCCGCTCCCTCATCTGATCCTCATCCTCTTCCTCATCCTCATCCTCATCCACTTCCTCTTCCTCATCCTCATCCTATCCTCATCCTCATCCTATTCTCATCGTCATCGTCATCCTATCGTAATCCTGATCCTCATCCTTGTCCTCAACCACATCATATCCTCATCCTCATGTTTGTTCTCATCCTATCCTCATCCTCATCCTCATCCTCATCCTCATCCTCATCCTCTTCCTCATCCACCTCCTCATCCTCATCCTATCCTCATCCTCGTCCACATCCACATCATATCCTCATCCTCATCCTATCCCCATCCTCATCCTCATCCTATCCTCATCCTTATTCTCGTCCTCATCCAATCCTCATCCTCATCCTCATCCACATCCTATCCTCATCACCATTCTCGTCCTAATCCTATCCTCATCTTCATCCTAATCTTATCCTCATCCTCATTCTCGTCCTTATACTATCCTCATCCTCACCCTCAACCTCATCCTCATCCTAATCCTCATCCTCATCTTCTTCCTCATCCTAATCCTCACCCTCATCCTCATCCTATCCTATCCTCATCCTCATCCTTATCCTCATCCAGATCCTGATCCTGATCCTCATCCACACCTTCATCCTCATCCGATCCTCATCCTCATCCTTATCCTCATCCTCATCAAGTTCCTCTTCCTCATCGTCATCATATCCTCATTCTCATCCTCATCCTCGTCCTCATCTATCGTCATCCTCAGCCTCTTCCGCATTCTCATCCTCATCCCATCCTCATCCTATCCTATCCTATTCCTCCTCCTCATCCTCATCCTCTTCCTCATGCTCGTCCTCATCCTATCCTCATCCT
>NW_017727473.1:320122-321070 GCF_001865875.1 Lupinus angustifolius | reverse complement strand
CATCCTCATCCTCATCCTCATCCTCATCTTCATCCTCATCCTCATCCTCATCCTATCCTCATCCTCATCATCATCCTATCCTCATCCTCCTCCTCATCCTCATCCTCATCCTATCCTCATCCTCATCCTCATCCACATCATATCCTCATCCTCATCCTCATCCTCATACTCTTCCTCATCTTCCTCCTCATCCTCATCCTCATCCTCTCCCTCATCCTCATCCTCACCCTCACCCTCATCCCCATCCTCATCTTCATCCTCATTGACCTCTTCTTCCTCATCCTATCCTCAGCCTATCCTCATACTCATCTTATCCTCATCCTATATTCATCCTCATCCCATCCTCATCCTCATCCTCATCCACATTATATCCTCATCCTCATTCTCGTCCTCATCCTATCCTCATCCTCATCCTTATCTACTTCCACATCCTCATCCTATCCTCATCCTCGTCCTCATCCACATTCTATACTCATTCTCATCCTCATCTTATCATCATCCTCATCCTCTTCCTCATCCTATGCTCATTATATCCTTATCCTCATCCTCATCCTCATCCTCATCATCATCCTATACTCATCCTCATCCATATGCTCGTCCTTATCCTCATCCTCATCCTCGTCCTTATCCTCATCCTCATCCTCATCCTCAACATTATCCACTCCCTCATCCTCATCCTCATTGGATCCTCGTCCTCTTCCTCATCATCATCCACTCCCTCATCCTCATCCTCATCTGATCCTCATCCTCATCCTCATCCTCATCCACTTCCTCTTCCTCATCCTCATCCTATCCTCATCCTCATCCTATCCTCATCGTTATCCTCATCCTATCCTCATCCTGATCCTCATCCTGATCCTCATCCTCGTCCTCATCCACATCATATCATCATCCTCATTTTCGTCCTCATCCTATCCTCCTCCTATCCTCGTCCAAATCCTATCCTCA
>NW_017727473.1:319683-320022 GCF_001865875.1 Lupinus angustifolius | reverse complement strand
CATCCTCATTCTCGTCCTCATCCTATCCTCATCCTCCTCCTCATCTTTTCCTCATCCTCATCCTCATCCTCATCCTCTTCCTCATCCTCGTCCTCATCCTCATCCTCTTCCGAATTATCATCCTCATCCTCATCATATCCTCATCCTCATCCTCATCTCCGAATTCTCATCCTCATCCTATCCTCATCCTCATCCTATCCCCATCTTCGTCCTCATCCACATCATATCCTCATCCTCATTCTCGTCCTCATCCTCATGTTCATCCTATCCTCATCCTCGTCCTCATCCACATCCTATGCTCCTTCTCGTTCTCATCTTATCCTCATCCTCATCCTCTAC
>NW_017727473.1:316126-319583 GCF_001865875.1 Lupinus angustifolius | reverse complement strand
TTCATTCTCGTCCTCATCCTATCCTCATCTTCATCTTCATCCTTTCCTCATCCTCATCTTCATCCTCATCCAATGCTCATTCTATCCTTATCCTCATCCTCATCATCATCCTATACTAATCCTCATCCTATCCTCATCCTCATTCTCGTCCGCACCATATCCTTAAATGCTCATCCTCATCCTCTTCCTCAAACTCATCTTATCCTCATCCTATCCTAATTCTCATTCTCGTCCTCATCCTATCTTCATGCTCGTCCTCATCCTCATCCTATCCTCAGCTTCATCCTCATCCTATCCTCATCCTCATTCTTGTCCTGATACTATCCTCATCGTCATCCACATCCTCATCCTCTTCCTCATCCTGTCGTCATCCTCATCCTTATCTTCATCCTCATCCTCATCCGATCGTCATCCTCGTCCTCATCCACATCCTCATTCTCGTCTTCATCCTATCCTCATCCTCATCTTCATCCTATCCTCATCCTCTTCCTCATCCACATCCTATCCTCATTCTCATCCAAATCCTATCCTTATCCTGATCCTCATCTGATCCTTATCCTATACTCATCCTCATTCTCGTCCTCATCCTATCGTCATCCTCACCCTCATCCTCATCCTCTTCCTCATCCACATCCTATCCTCATCCTCATTCTGATCCTAATCCTATCCTTATCCTGATCCTCATCTTATCCTTATCCTATCCTCATCCTCATTGTCGTATCCTCATTCACGTCCTCATCCTATCCTCATCCTCTTCCTCATCCTCATCCTCATCCTCATCCTCATCCTATTCTCATCCTCATCCTCTTTCGCATTCTCGTCCTCATCCTATCATCGTCCTCATCATATCCTCTTCCTCATCGTCCTCCTCATCCTCATCCACTTCCTTATCCTCATCCTCATCCACTTCCTTATCCTCATCCTATCCTCATCGTCATCCTCCTCTGAATTCTCATCCTCATCCTCCTCCTCTTCCTCATCCTCTTCCTCATCCTCATCCTATCCTCATCCTCGTCCACATCTTATCCTCAGCCTCGTCCTCATGCACACCCTATCCTCATCCTCATTCTCGTCCTCATTCTTATCTTCCTCCTCTTCCTCATCCTCTTCCTTATCCTCATCCTATCATCATCCTCATCCTCTTCCTCATCCTCGTCCTCATCCTCATCTTCTTCCGAATTCTCATCCTCATCCTATCCTCATCCTATCCTCATCCTCATCGTCATCCTCATCCTCTTCCAAATTCTCATCCCCATCCTATCCTCATCCTATCCCCATCTTCGTCCTCATCCACATCATATCCTCATCCTCATTCTCATCCTCATCCTCATCCTTATGCACTTCCTCATCCTCATCCTATCCTCATCCTCGTCCTCATCCACATCCTATGCTCATTCTCGTTCTCATCTTCTCCTCATCCTCTTCATCATCCTCATCCTCATCCTCTTCCTCTTCCTCATCCTCATCCTATGCTCATTCTATCCTTATCCTCATTGTCATCCTCATCATCATCCTCATCCTCATCCTCATCCTCATCCTCATCCTCATTCTCGTCCTCATCCTATCCTCATCCTCGTTCTCATCTACATCCTATCCTTATCTTCATTCTCGTCCTAATCCTGTCCTCATCTTCATCCTCATGCTATCCTCATCCTCATTCTCGTCCTCATACTATCCGCATCCTCACCCTCATCCTCATCCTCATCCTTATCCTCATCCTCATCGTCTTCCTCATCCTCATCCTCATCCAGATCCTCATCCTCTTCCTCATCCACTCCCTCATCCTCATCCTCATCCTATCCTCATTCTCATCATATCCTCATCCCCATCCTCGTCCTATCGTCATTCTCGTCCTCGTCCTCATCCACATCATATCCTCATCCTGATTCTCGTCCTCATCCTCATCCTCATTCACTTCCTCATCCACTTCCTCATCCTCATCCTATCCTCATCCTCTTCCTGATCCACATCCTATCGTCATTCTCGTCCTCATAATATCCTCATACTCTTTCTCGTCCTCATCCTATCCTCATCCTCATCCTCATCTTATGCTCATTCTATCCTTATCCTCATCCTCATCATCATCCTATACTAATCCTCATCCTCTTCCGAATTCTCATCTCCATCCTATCCTCATCCTATCCCCATCTTCGCCCTCATCCACATCATATCCTCATCCTCATTCTCATCCTAATCCTCATCCTTATGCACTTTCTCATCCTCATCCTATCATCATCCTCGTCCTCATCCACATCCTATGATCATTCTCGTTCTCATCTTATCCTCATCCTCTTCATCATCCTCATCCTCATCCTCTTCCTCATCCTCATCCTCATCCTCACACTATGATCATTCTTTGCTTATCCTCATCGTCATCCTCATCATCATCCTCCTCCTCATCCTCATCCTCTTCCTCATCCTCATCCTCATCCTATCCTCATCCTCATCCTTATCCTCATCCTCATTCGATCCTCATCTTCGTTCTCATCCACATCCTCATTCTCCTCCTCATCCTATACTCACCCTCGTCCTCATCCTCATTCTCGTCCTCATCCTATCCTCATCCTCATCCTCATCCTCATCCTCTTCCTCCTCCTTATCCTCATCTTCATCCTATCCTCATCCTCATCCTTTTCCTCATCCACATCTTCACCCACATCCTATCCTCATCCTCATGCTCATCCTCATACTATCCTCATCCTCATCCTCGTCCTCATTCTCGTCCTCATCCTATCCTCATCCTCATCCTCTTCTTCCTCCTCATCCTTATCTTCATCCTATCCTCATCCTCATCCTTTTCCTCATCCACATCTTCACCCACATCCTATCCTCATCTTCATGCTCGTCATCCTATCCTAATCCTCATCTTCATCCTCATTCTCACCCTCATCCTCATCCTCATCCTCATCCTCTTCCTCATCCTCTTTCGCATCCTGATCCTGATCCTGATCCTCATCCACTCCCTCATCCTCATCCTCATCTAGTTCCTCTTCCTCATCCTCAACCACTCCCTCATCCTCATCCTCATCCACTTCCTCTTCCTCATCCTCATCCTATGGTCATCCTCATCATATCCTCATCCTCATCCTCGTCCTATGGTCATCCTCGTCCTCGTCCTCATCCATATCATATCCTCATCCTCATTCTCGTCCTCATCCTATCCTCATCCTCTTCCTGATCCACATCCTCTCGTCATTCTCGTCCTCATCATATACTCATACTCATTCTCGTCCTCATCCTATCCTCATCCTCATCCTCATCTGATGCTCATTCTATCCTTATCCTCGTCCTCATCATCATCCTATACTAATCCTCATCCTATCCTCATCCTCATCCTCATCCTATCCTCATCCTCTTCTTATCCTCATCATCATTCTCGTCCTCATCCTATCCTCATCCTCGTCCTCATCCTCATCCTCATTCTCGTCCTCATATGTTGTGAACCTCTTGTGTAAAA
>NW_017727473.1:315169-316026 GCF_001865875.1 Lupinus angustifolius | reverse complement strand
TGGGGATGAGGATGAGGATAGGATGAGGATAGGACAAGGATGAGGATGAGGACGACGATAGGTTGAGGAATAGGATGAGGATGAAGAGGAGGGTAGGATTAGGATGGGGATAAGGATGATGATGAGGATAGGATGAGGACGAGGATAGGATCAGGATGAGGATGCGGATACGACGAGGATAGGATGAGGAGGAGGAACTGGAGGATGAGGACGAGGATAGCAATAGGAGGAGGAGGAGGATGGGGTAGAGGATAGCATGAGGATGAGGATGAGGACGAGGCTAGGATGAGGATGATAAAGAGCATGAGGATGAGGATGAGGATAGGATGAGGATGAGGACGAGGATAGGATGAGGAAGATGATGAGGATAGGATGAGGATGAGGATGAGCATGAGGATGAGGATGTAGATGAGGATAAGGATAGGATGAGGATAGGATGAGGATCAGGACATGGATAGGATGAGGACGATGATAGGATGAGGAAGAGGATGAGGATGAGGATAGGATGAGGATGAGGGGAAGGATAGGATGAAGATGAGGATAAGGATGAGGAGGAGGAGGATGATGAGGATGCGGATTGTATGAAGAGGAGGAGCAGGAGGATGAGGGTGAGGATTAGGATAGGATGAGCATGGGGACGAGGATGAGGAAGAGGACAGCATGAGGACGATGATAGGATGATGATAGGATGATGATGAGGATAGGATGAGGATGAGGATAGGATGAGGAGGAGGAGGAGGATGAGGATAGGATGAGGATGAGAACGAGGATAAGATGAGGATGAGGATGAGGAGGAGGATAAGATGAGGATGAGGAGGAGGATGAGGACGCGGATAGGATGAGGAGGAGGATAGGAT
>NW_017727473.1:314810-315069 GCF_001865875.1 Lupinus angustifolius | reverse complement strand
GGAGGATAGGATGAGGATGAGGATGAGGAGGAGGATGAGGATGAGGATGAGGAAGAGCATGAGGATGAGGATATGATGAGGATGAGGACGAGGATAGGATGAGGAAGAGGAAAGGATGAGGGTGAGGATGAGGATGAGAATAGGATGAGGATGGGGACTTGGATTTGATGAGGACGAGGGGGAGGATACGATGAAGATGAGGATGAGGATATGATGAGGATGATGTCAGGATGAGGGTGAGGATGTGGACGAGGAAGAG
>NW_017727473.1:312137-314710 GCF_001865875.1 Lupinus angustifolius | reverse complement strand
GAGAATGAGGATGCAGATGAGGATGAGGATGAGGATGAGGATATGAGGAGAATAAGGATGAGGATGGGGATGAGGATGGGGATGAGGANTGGCTCGATCAGAGCCATGGACCAAGATGCTAGTGAGCATCTTTACACCCCCTTGGGCTATCTTTGGCTCACCATCATGGATCAACATTATGAATTGTCCAAGGGTATTTTGAACCCTTTCTGCCCGAGCCCTAGTCATAGGGCCACTCATGCCTTCAAGACCACCAAGATCAAGATTAGGCTCTTTGAGGATCATATCATCATACTATCCTCATCCTCACCCTCATCCTCAACCTCATCCTCAACCTCATCCTCATCCTCATCCTCATCCTCATCCTCATCCTCATCCTCATCCTCATCCTCATCCTCACCTCGTCCTCGTCGTCATCCTGATCCATTTCCTCTTCGTCATCCTCATCCTATCCTCATTCTCATTCTCACCTTCATCCTATCCCCATCCTCATCCTATCCCCATCGTCGTCCTCATCCACATCATATCTTCATCCTCATCCTCATTCTCGTCGTCATCCTATCCTCATCCTCATCCACTTCCTCATTCTCGTCCTCATCCATATCCTATCCTCATTCTCGTCCTAATCATATCCTCATCCTGATCCTCTTTCTCATCCTCATTCTCATCCTCATCCTATCCTCTTCCTCCTCTTCGTCCTATCCTCATCTTCATCCGAATCCTATCCTCATCCTTATCCTCATTCTCGTCCTCATTCTCCTCCTCATCCTCATCCTCATCCTCATCCTTGTTCTCATCCTCATCCTCGTCCTCATCCTCATCCTTTTCCGAATTTTCATCCTCATCCTCATCCTCATCCTATCCTATCCTCATCCACATCGTCATCCTCTTCCGAAATCTCATCCTCATCCTCATCCTCATCCTATCCTCATCCTCATCCACATCATATCCTCAATCTCGTTCTCGCCCGATCCTCATCCTCATCCTCATCCTCATCCTATCCTCATCCTCATCCTATACTCATCCTCATTCTCGTCCTCATCCTATACTCATCCTCATTCTCCTCCTAATCCTATCCTAATCCTATCTTCATCTTCATCCTCATTCTCGACCTCATACTATCCTCATCCTCACCCTCATCCTCAACCTAATCCTCATCCTCATCCTCAACCTCATCCTCTTCCTCATCCTCATCCTCGTCCTCATCCTCATCATCTTCCTCATCCTCATGCTCATCCTCATCCTATCCTCATCCTCATGCTCGTCCTCAATCTATCCTCATGCTCTTCCTCATCATCATCCTCTTCCTCGTCCTATCCTCATTCTCATCCTATCCTCATCCTCCTCCTTGTCCTCATCTTCTTTATCCTTATCCTCATCCTCATCCTCATCATCATCCTATACTAAGCCTCATCCTCATTCTCGTCCTCACCCTCTCATCAAATCCTCATCCTCATCCTCATCCTATCCTCATCCTCATTCTCGCCCTCACCCTATCCTCATCCTCGTCCTCATCCTCATCCTCATCCTCATCTTCATTCTCATCCTATCCTGATCCTCATGCTCGTCCTCATACTATCCTCATCCTCATCCTCATCCGATCCTCGTCCTCGTCTTCATCCTCATCCTCATCCTCATCCTTATCCTCATCCTATCCTCATCCTCATCCTCATCCTCATCCCCAACCTCATCGTCTTCATCATCTTCATCGTCATCCACTTCCTCATCCTCATCATCATCCTCGTCCTCATCATCCTCCTCATCCTATCCTCATCATCATCCTCATCCTCATCCTCATCCTCATCCTCATCCTCATCCTCATCCTCATCCTCATCCTCATCCTCGTCTTCATCCTCATCCTCTTCCAAATTTTCATCCTCATCCTATCCTATCCTCATCCTCAACCTCATCCTCTTTCGAAATCTCATCCTCATCCTATCCTCATCCTCATCCTCATCCTATCCTCATCCTCATCCACATCATATCCTCAACCTCATTCTCGCCCGATCCTCATCCTCATCCTCATCCTATCCTCATCCTCATTCTCGTCCTCATCCTATCCTCAAATCCTCATCCTCATCCTCATCCTATCCTCATCCTCATCCTATACTCATCCTCATCGTCTTCATCATCTTCATCGTCATCCACTTCCTCATCCTCATCCTCATCCTCATCCTGTCCTCATCCTCGTCCTCATCCACGTCATATCCTAATCCTCATTCTCATCCTCATTCTCCTCCTCATCCTCCTCCTCATCCTATCCTCATCATCATCCTCATCCTCATCCTCATCCTCATCCTCATCCTCTTCCTCATCCTCGTCTTCATCCTCATCCTCTTCCAAATTTTCATGCTCATCCTATCCTATCCTCATCCTCAACCTCATCCTCGTCCGAAATCTCATCCTCATCCTATCCTCATCCTCATCCTCATCCTATCCTCATCCTCATCCACATCATATCCTAAACCGCATTCTAGTCCTCATCCTATCCTCCTCCTCTTCCTCATCCTCAACCTATCCTATCCTCATCCCCATTCTCGTCCTCATTCTATCCTCATCCTCGTCCTCACCCA
>NW_017727473.1:310869-312037 GCF_001865875.1 Lupinus angustifolius | reverse complement strand
TCCTCTTCCTCATCCTCGTCCTCATCCTCACCCTCTTCCGAATTCTCATCCTCATCCTCATCCTATCCTCATCCTCATCGTCATCTCCGAATTCTCATCCTCATCCTATCCTCATCCTCATCCTATCCCCATCTTCATCCTCATCCACATCATATCCTCATCCTCATTCTCGTCCTCATCCTCATGTTCATCCTATCCTCATCCTCGTCCTCATCCACATCCTATGCTCCTTCTCGTTCTCATCTTATCCTCATCCTCATCCTCTACCTCATCCTTATCCTCATCCTCATCCTCTTCCTCATCCTCATCCTATCCTCATTACTGATCCTCATCCTCGTTCTCATCATCTTCCTCATCCTCATCCTCATCCTATCCTCATCCTCATTCTCGTCCTCATCATATCCTATCCTCGTTCTCATCCACATCCTATCCTCATCTTCATTCTCGTCCTAATCCTATCCTCATCTTCATCTTCATCCTATCCTCATCCTCATCTTCATCCTCATCCAATGCTCATTCTTTCCTTATCCTCATCCTCATCATCATCCTATACTAATCCTCATCCTATCCTCATCCTCATTCTCGTCCTCACCCTATCCTTAAATCCTCATCCTCATCCTCTTCCTCAAACTCATCTTATCCTCATCCTATCCTAATTCTCATTCTCTTCCTCATCCTATCTTCATGCTCGTCCTCATCCTCATCCTATCCTCAGCTTCATCCTCATCCTATCCTCATCCTCATTCTTGTCCTGATACTATCCTCATCGTCATCCACATCCTCATCCTCTTCCTCATCCTGTCGTCATCCTCATCCTTATCTTCATCCTCATCCTCATCCGATCGTCATCCTCGTCCTCATCCACATCCTCATTCTCGTCTTCATCCTATCCTCATCCTCATCTTCATCCTATCCTCATCCTCTTCCTCATCCACATCTTCACCCACATCCTATCTTCATCCTTATACCCGTCCTCATCCTATCCTCATCCTCATCCCTCATCCTATCCTACTCCTTATCCCTCATCCTATCCTCATCTTCCTCCTCTTCCTCATCCTTTTCCTCATCCTATCATCATCCTCATCCTCATCTTATCCTCATCCTCGTCCTCATCCACATCCTATCCTCATCCTCATTCTCGTCGTCATCCTATCCTCATCCTCATCCA
>NW_017727473.1:307459-310769 GCF_001865875.1 Lupinus angustifolius | reverse complement strand
CCTCGTCCTAATCCACATCCTATCCTCATCCTCATCCTATTCTCATCCTCATCCTCTTTCGCATTCTCGTCCTCATCCTATCATCGTCCTCATCCTATCCTCATCCTATCCTATCCTCTTCCTCATCCTCCTCCTCATCCTCATCCACTTCCTCATCCTCATCCTATCCTCATCGTCATCCTCCTCCGATCCTATCCACTTCCTCATCCTATCCTCATCGTCATCCTCCTCCGATCCTATCCACTTCCTCATCCTATCCTCATCGTCATCCTCCTCCGATCCTATCCACTTCCTCATCCTATCCTCATCGTCATCCTCCTCCGATCCTATCCACTTCCTCATCCTATCCTCATCCTCATTCTCCTCCTCATTCTATCCTCATCCTTGTCCTCATCCACATCCTATCCCCATCCTCATTCTCATCCTAATCCTATCCTAATTCTATCCTCATCCTCATTCTCGTCCTCATACTATCCTCATCCTCACCCTCATCCTCATCCTCATCCTCACCCTCTTCCCCATCCTCATCCTCATCCTCTTCCTCATCCACTCCCTCATCCTCATCCTCATCCTCATCCGTTTCTCGTCCTCATCCTCATCTGATCCTCGTCCTCATCCTCATCCTCAACCTGATCCACTACCTCTTCCTCATCCTCATCCTATCCTCATCCTCATGATCATCCTATCCTCATCCTCATCCTCATCCTATCCTCATCCTCGTCCTCGTTCTCATCCACATCCTATCCTCATCCTCATCCTCTTCCTCATCCTCAATCTCATCCTCTTCCTCATCCACTCCCTCATCCTCATCCTCATCCTTTTCTCGTCCTCATCCTCATCTGATCCTCGTCCTCATCCTCATCCTCAACCTCTTCCTCATCCTCATCCTATCCTCATCCTCATGATCATCCTATCCTCATCCTCATCTTGTCCTCATCCTATCCTCAAATCCTTATCCTCAGCCTCATCTTATCCTCTTCCTCATCCTAATCTTATCCTCATCCTTATGCTATCCTCATCCTCATTCTCGTCCTCATCCTTTCCTCATCCTCATCCTCGTCCTGATCCTCATCCTAATCCTATCCTCAACGTCATCCTCATCCTATCCTCATCCTCATTCTTGTCCTCATACTATCCTCATCCTTATCCTCATCCTCATCCTCATCCTCATCCTCATCCTCTTCCTCTTCCTCATCCTCATCCTCATCCTGTCCTCGTCCTCATTTTATCCTCTTCCTCGACCTCATCCTCACCCTATCCACATCCTCATCCTCATCGTCATCCTATCCTCATCCTCATCGTCATCTTCATTCTCATCCTCATCCTATCCTCATCCTCGTCCTAATCCAAATCCTCATTCTCGAGCTCATCCTTTCATCATCCTCATCCTCATCCTCATTCTCGTCCTCATCCTATCCACATGCTCTTCCTCCTCTTCCTCCTCATCTTCAACCTACCCTCATCCTCATCCTCTTCCTCATCCACATCCTCATCCTATCCTCATCCTATCCTATCCTATCCTATCCTTATCCACATCCTATCCTCATCCTCATGCTTGTCCTCATCCTATCCTCATCCTCATCCCTCATTCTATCCTCATCCTTATCCCTCATCCTATCCTCATCCTCCTTCTCTTCTTCATCCTCTTCCACCTCCTCATCCTATCATCATCCTCATCCTCATATTATCCTCATCCTCTTCCTCATCCACATCCTAACCTCATCCTCATTCTCGTCCTCATCCTATCCTCATCCTCATCCTCATCCTCATCCTCATCCTCGTCCTATCTTCATCCTCTTTCTTGTCCTCATCCTATCCTCATCCTCTTACTCATCCTCATCCTCATCCTCATCCTATCCTCATCCTTATCCTCATTCTTGGCCTCATCCTATCATTATCCATTTCCTCCTCCTCATCCTCATCCTCATCCTCATTCTCATCCTCATCCACATTCTCATCCTCATGCTCATCCTCATCTTGATCCTCTTCCGCATTCTCGTCCTAATCCTATCCTCGTCCTCATCCTATCCTCATCCTCATCCTATCCTATCCACTTCCTCACCCACATCCTATCCTCATCCTCATCCTCTTCCTCATCCTCGTCCTCATCCTATCCTCATCCTCATCCTCTTCCGAATTCTCATCCTCATCGTATCCTCATCCTCATCCTCTTCCTCATCCTCATCCTCATCATATCCTCATCCTCGTCCTCATCATATCCTCGTCCTCATCCACATCCTATCCTCATCCTCATTCTCGTCCTCATCCTCTTCCTCATCCTCCTCCTCATCCTATCTTCATCCTCATTCTCGTCCTCATCCTCTTACTAAACCTAATCCTCATCCTCATCCTGTCCTTATCCTCATCCTCAACCTCATCGTCTTCCTCATCCTCATCATCATCCACTTCCTCATCCTCATCCATTTCCTCATCCTCATCCACATCTTCATCCACTTCCTCATCCTCATCCTCATCCTATCCTTATCCTCGTCCTCATCCACATCATATCGTCATCCTCATTCTCGTCCTCATTCTCGTCCTCATCCTATCCTCATCCTCATCCGCATCCTATCCTCCTCCTCATCCTCATCCTCCTCCTCATTCTCTTCCTCATCCATGTCCTCATCCTCATCCTATCCTCATCCTCATCCTATCCTCATCCTCATTCTCATCCTCATCCTCATCCTATCCTATCCACTTCCTCATCCTATCATCATCCTATCCTCGTCCTCATCCTATCCTCGTCCTCATCCTATCCTCGTGCTCATGCTATCCTCGTCCTCCTCTTGTCCTCAACCCAATCCGCATCCTCGTCCTATGCTCGTCCTCATTCTCATCTTCATCCTATCTTCATTCTCAGTCTCGTCCTCATCCTCATCCTCATCCTTATCGTCACACTTATCCTCATTCTCGTCCTCCTCCTCATCCATATCCTCTTCCGTATTCTGATCCTCATCCTATCCTCATACTCATCCTGATCCTATCCTATCCTATCCTCTTCCTCTTCCTCATCCAATGCTCATCCTCATTTTCCTCCTCATCCTATCCTCATCCTCATTCTCATCCTCATCCTCATCCTCTTCCTCATACACTTCCTCATCCTTATCATATCCTCTTCCTCAGTCTCGTCCTCATCCTATAGTCTTCCTCATCCTCATCCTCATCGTATACTTCATCCTCATCCTCATCCTCATTGTCGTCCTCATCCTAACCTCATCCTCATCATCATCGTCATCCTCATCCTCGTCCTCATCCACATCCTATCCTCATCCTCATTCTCGACCTCATCCTATCCTCATCCTCATGCTCA
>NW_017727473.1:306700-307359 GCF_001865875.1 Lupinus angustifolius | reverse complement strand
CCTATCCTCATCGTCATGCTCATCCTCATCCTATCCTCATCCTCATCCTCATCCTTATCTTCCTCCTCATCCTCATCCTATCATCATCCTCGTTCTCCTCCTCATACTATCCTCATCCTCATCCAGATCCTCATCCTCATCCTCATCCTCATCCCCTTCCTCATCCTCATCCTCATCCTCATCCTATCCTCATCCTCATCCTTATCTTCCTCCTCATCCTCATCCGATCCTCATCCTCGTCCTCATCCTCGTCCTCATCCACATCCACATTCTCGTCCTCATCTTATCCTCATCCTCATCCTCATTCTCGTCCTCATCCTATCCTCATCCTCATCCTCTTTCTCGTCCTCATCCTCATCTTCATCCTATCCTCATCCTCATCCACATCTTCACCCATATCATATCTTCATCCTCATGCTCGTCCTCATCCTATCCTCATCCTTATCCCTTATCCTATCCTCATCCTTATCCCTGATCCTCCTCCTCTTCCTCATCCTCTTCCTCATCCTGATCCTATCATCATCCTCATCCTCACCATATCCTCATCCTCGACCTTATCCACATCCTATCCTCATCCTCATTCTCCTCCTCATCCTATCCTCATCCTCATCCTATCCTCATCCTAATGAGCATTCTCGTCCTCATCCTACCCTCATCCT